>NC_090989.1:14247187-14548593 GCF_041146395.1 Eulemur rufifrons | reverse complement strand
TTTTACAAATTGACTTTTGAATGTCATATTTGATAGGCTCATGCTCTTTAATTATTTTGGAGACATTTTTTGGTTTTCTCCCAGTTACTCCATTTTAGTAGATCTTATTTCTGATGAAAAAAATTCTTTAGGGCCATCTCACCACATGTAAGTGTAAAGCTTGATTGCAACATATTCAATATTGCATGCTGCTTGCTGCAGTTAAAATTGAGCAACAAATGAGATTTTGTGGATTCCTGAAAAGTAACTTACTGCACACCTGAAAATTTTTGCTTCTCTCTTAGAGATGAATCAAGAATAAAAAAGAAAAACCAAAGCAAAACAAACAGTAACTAGAATTTCTGCAAAGCACACAGCATGCATATTCCAATTCACTTCCTCTAAATTTGCATCAGTGAAATATGGTAATTTCTGGGATTTTTTTTTTTTACTATTTTTACATAAAAAGCATTTGATATAATTCACTTCAAGGGAAGAATAAGTGTGTCAAAAGTAAAATTCAGTATTCTCTAAAAGTTGCAATGCTTTTGCCTGATATTTTTTATTTTGTTGCTTAATTATGTAAATCTTGAAAATTCAAGTGTGTGCCATGCTGAGAAAAAGCCAAGGAAAATTTCTGGATTTCATAACACAAATTATATTCTAGATTATACAAAAGTACTTGATTCATTGAATAATTTATATGCTTAACGTATTCAAAGAGGTAACAGACATACTCCCCAAATCAAGTCTAAGACTCTTTCGATGTATTTTATAATCATCATTTTCATTAGTTCTAAAAACGAATGAAATATATTGAAAAGGGAAACAGTTGAGGAGAATCTAACTTCAGGTCATGCATTTAAAATCAACTAAGTAGTTATCATGACATTCTAAATTGTTAAAATTTATTAGTATAGGAAGAAATAGTCAAAATGCATGCTATATGGATGAAAATGAGAGCTAAACCTGACAAAGGCAGAAAGCTGAAAGAGAAGATACATTTTATATGTATCACAACATGCCAAAGACTCCCACTCTATCCATAACCTGTTACTGAATTCTAAAATACAGGTACAAAACATAAGAGCAATTTAGTGTCTAACAGTGGTAACTTTTAAATTCTCTCTTTAGTATTAGAAATTCTGCCAGTTCATTCTGTGTTAAAAAACACCAATAAAATATGATTATAACTTATATGGATCTAAAATTATATTTAGGGTTTTTTTTGTTTTGATGAAAACTGACTTCATTTTCTTTTATTTTTTTATTTCAGCATATTACAGAGGTACAAATGTTTAGGTTAACTATATTGCCTTTGCCCCACCCAAGTCAGAGCTTCAATCATGTCCATCCCCAAGACGGTGCTCATAGCACCCATTAGGTGTGTATATATATCCACCCTCTCCCCCCTTCTCCCATCTGCCCAACACCAGATGAATGTTACTACTGTATGTGCACTTAAGTGTTGATCAGTTAATACCAATTTGATGGTGAGTACATGTGGTGCTTGTTTTTTCATTCTTGTGACATTTCACTTAGCAGAATGGGTTCCAGCTCTATCCGGGATCATATAAGTGGTGCTATATCACCATTGTTTTTTATATTACACAATGTATATGTGTATATGTGGTATACATATACCACATTTTATTAATCTACTCATGTATTGATGGGTACTTGGGTTGTTTCCACATCTTTGCAATTGTGAATTGTGCTGCTATAAACATTCTAGTGCAGTTGTCTTTTTTATAGAATGTTTTTTGTTCTTTTGGGTAATGGGATTGCTGGATCAAATGGTAGTTCTACTTGTAGCTCTTTGAGATATTTCCATATTACTTCCCACAGAGGTTGTTCTAGTTTGCAGTCCCACCAGCAGTGTATGAGTGTTCCTGTCTCTCCACATTCATGCCAACATTTACTGTTTGGGGACTTTTTGATAAAGGCCATTCTCACTGGTGATAAGTGATATCTCATTGTGGTTTTGATTTGCATTTCCCTGATGATTAGAGATATTGAGCATTTTTTCATATGTTTGTTGGCCATTCTTCTGTGTTCTTTTGAAAAGTTTCTGTTCATGTCCTTTGCCCACTTTTTGATAGGGTTGTTTGATTTTCTCTTGCTGATTTTCCTGAGTTCTGTATAGATTCTAGTTATCAGACCTTTATCAGATGTGTAGCATGCGAATATTTTCTCCCATTCTGTAGTTTGTCTGTTTGCTCTCGTGATAATTTCCTTGGCTGTGTAGAAGCTTTATAATGTGATCAGGTCCCATTTATTTATTTTTGTTGTTGCTGTGATTGCCTTTGGGGTCTTATTCATAAATTCTTTGCCTAGGCTAATGTCTGTAAAAGTTTTTTCCAGCATTTTCTTCTAGAATTTTTATAGTTTCATGCCTTAGATTTAAGTTTAAGCAAATGATCCCTTTGGCATTGTTAAATATAGCAATAGTTAACATTTATTGGGCACTTACTATACAGCAGACACTGTTCTGAGGGTTTTTACATATATCATAAAAACATTAACATTTATTCATCAAGTTTATATAGCCAGGAAAAAGGGGGTAAATAGAACTGTTTCTGTTTCATGGGTTCATGCAAGTTTTACTCTTTTACAATTTTATTTAAATAGAAATGTATAATCAAAATAATCACTTTTATGATTTCCCTGATTTTCAAATAACTACATTTTCTAGATACCAACCTGCCTTTCGGCCACCTTCTATTTTATATTATGACCTATTTTTTCACCATTCCTCTTCCTTGATCACCATTTTCTTTCTATCTCATTCTGTGTCATGTTGGCTGACTCCACCTTGGTTCAGTTTCCTGCTTGTGTTCTTAGGGCTGGCCAAGTGTGCAGTACTATGGGAAGGAGGCTGAACAGCAGACGGTAGCTTTGGGAATTTTCTCCTTCCTCTTTCTACAGAGGCAAACCCAAAACCAATCAGGCATATTTTTCAAAATAGGCCTCCTAAATATGTTTTTAAAATCTCTTGTTACCTCTTTAGTTGAGTAAAATTGCATCTCTGGCATCTGCATTTTGTGATGCCTGGTCATTGCAACATAAAATTAAAGTAAAACTTCTAGGATGTTGCAAGTAAACAAGTAACTAGTATTATTTATGCATTTATTTAATGGATCCCCTTTAAATAACAACTAAAATTCTATTTTTCCATTACTCAAATGATTGTAGAAAATTCAACAATGAATAAGATCTCTCTCTTAAGAGTGACACTTCATCTCATTTGACTAATGCAGATGTGGTCCACTCATAAATTATTCAATGAAGTGCTAAAAGCTTTTTCTCCAGAATTTCCTCTATAAAATGACTTTGGTAGATGATTTTTTTTCTGTATGAATTAATTATATGAACTTTCAATTTTGAGTACAGAAAATCTTTATAAGAATATTTTAAAATATCAACTTTTTAAATACACTTCCCTGAATTTTTTACACATTGTATGCCCATTTTCAAAGAAATCTTTCTTTAACAAACAATCCAGCTTAAAAAATAATTGTTTCTACTCTGTTTAATAAACCAAGCCACTGATTTTTTAAATCAATCTCAAAAGTGAAAATATAATATTTAGTAGTGACCTTTAAAGGCTTTAAAGATAGATATTTAAAGACTTTAAAATAAAAAGAAATCATATTATTGGCTGCTTCATCTCATTTTTCTTTACGACTCCTCTATAAAATGTTTAATCAAATTATTGGCTCTTCTGTGAGGTTTTATTATGGTTATTGCAAGGGAAACATAAGTAAAATTTCTGACAGATCTTTATTGTCATTAATATATGGTTATATTACTAAAATCTGACTTCAAATAAGGCAAAATTATACTCATGAGATTGACATCTTTTTATGTAGTTCCCTAAAGTCAACACATTTTAACACATTTAAACTAAAATGGTTTTCATTTAGTCTGTTGAAATCTAAGCTAAGCAGTAATAATTAGAAAAAAATAAATAAACTGCAGATTACTTTGTTAAAACCAATGTGGTTTAGTTCTTTAAGCCTGAAAATCCTGAGCAGTTGGCAAGGTGCTGAAGAAATTGCTTTCTGAAAAATCTCACAGGCATTCATTATTTTATCAAGGGATCCATAGGGAAGTGGAGAGATCCTAAGTGATTGGGAACCAGCAATATGGAGCCGTCGTTTAAAAATCTTTATTGAAATAATTGGAGATCACAGACCTATTAGCATAACTTTTATCCCTCAAAAGATTCAAGGATGAATCATTAAAAGGCATTTCATTTGCAGGCACTTGGAGAAAATAATACTGTAAAGTAGCAGGCTGAACACCTGTCCAGAAACACCCCAAAGAAACACGATGACTTTGAAGAGACCTTTTCAATAAAAATGACTTTTCACTGCTTAAAAGATTTCCAGATGGATTCCTCAGAATTATAATAAACTTCTGTGACATGTAACAATCTTGGTTTTTCCCTCTAGTTTTGCCTAAATATGTGGGATCCTTCTTATCTAGCCTTGTTCACACTTATATCTGAGGAAGTCAATCTCTCTAAGGTAAAAATAATCTTAAATTGACTTCTGTCATTTGAGAGGTCTGAGAAAGGCAGAAATTACCAACATGCGAGAGTTTCCCTAACCTGAGAGAGAGAGAGAGAGAGTGTGATGGCTGTTATTTCCCTCTCATCAGACAAAGTCACGGTAGCTTTTTCCTTCATCTTATGATACTGTATAATACAGAAAATTGAATTGGGATTATGAGAAATTTATGTGTAAATATCTAGAAAAGTCACTGGTTCAATACTGGGAAATATTCAATTCAATAGAAATTAACCTTTTTTGTGGCTACCATGTGTAAATGTCTGACATATTGTAGGTTCTTTGCAACGAATTTTATAAGAAATGTTGCATTATATCTTATATTGATTTTCACATGTCTTTTTTCATCTGGTTGTAGTAATTTTACATATGTCTATTTATACTGAAAGGGCATGGTGATGGTCTGATGTAGAATGCTGTTTTTTTCTTGCCTACTGAGAAAGCACGATTAGAGAAGCCAACTGATTTTCTTTATACAAGAGTGACTTCACTGGTTTGAAGCAGTGTATCTGAAGTCTACATTGGCAGAACACTATGTGCTCAATACCTCCAATGTAAATGGCTTTTACATTATTCTGATTACCATTTAAATACTCTATGTCAAGTGTACTCATCATCAGTAACAATAATAATAATATAATAAGCACATATAAGACTTTCTATGTATTAAATATTGTGCTTGACATATCCTAACTCACTGAATCCCTCCAAAATCCTACGTGGTAGTTACTTTTACTATTACGGTTATTTCATGTATGCAAAAAGCTAAAATATAGAGAGATTGAGTAACTTGCCCAAGTTGACAAAGCTAGGGAGTGGCAAAGCCAGACAATAGAACAATAGGACTACAAAATCTGTATCATTAACTATTTACTTGTTAATGTAGGGCCAAAGTGTCTATTACATCTAAATAGAAGAGTATGCTTCATAACAGATGATTTGTGCTATTTGAAATGTTACTGTGATTTAAAAAAATGAAGGCTTAGGAATGATCAGATTGAGAAAGACTAAGAGGCATGGTGACTCTGTGCAATGATGGGTCTTCAATGAGATCCTGGACCAGGAAAAACATTGCTATAAAGGATATTATTGGGAAAATTGGGATAATTGGGATAATAAACATATCTACTTGTTTAAATTCAATTAGCTCATTTAGGTCATGGCTCAATTTGGGAAATTTGAGTAAAGTCTATAAATTTGATAATATCATTATCTCAATATTAAATTATCTGATTGCTATAGACTGAATGTGTCTCTTCAATTTTCATGCGTTGAAGTTCTAATCCACAGTGGATGGTATTGGGAGGTGGGACCTTTGGGATGTGATATGGTTTAGATGAGGTCATGGGGGTAGCAGCCACATGATGGGATTAGTGCCCTTATAAAAGAGGCCCCAGAGAACCCCCTCACCCTTCTAGCATATGAGGACACAACAGAAAGAGGACTCCCTATGAACCAGAAAGTGGGCCCTTATTTGACACCAAATCTGCCTGAGCTTTGATTTTGGACTTTCCAGCCTCCAGAACTATGAGAAATAAATTTCTGTTGTTTCTAAGCCTATGGTAATTTGCCATAGCAGCCCAAATAGACTGACACTGATTGTATATAACTGTATTGTGATTACTTAGGTGACTGTCCTTGCTCTTTAATAACACTAAAATATTTTGGACTAAATATTTGATGTCTTTAGCTTGGATATATACATACACATACACAAGAACACATACTCATACACATAGAGACAGAGAAAATGAGAAAGTGAATGTGCCAAAAGGTTAACAATTGGTGAATCTGAGTAAAAGGTATATGGAAGTTCATGGCACTATTCTTGTGAATTCTTTGTAAATTAAGTTATAGAGTAGTTATTCTAGAGCCCTAGATAGAGACAGTGTGATAAATACATTTAATTCATTTCAATACATTTTTTACATTGTAGACTCATAGGGTATTGTTGTGCCATGGGTTAGAACCTGGTTGAGAAACTATTAAAAAAAAAAAAGGAAAGATGTTGATTATGCATTGTCCTTAAAATAGGGTGTGTAAAGAGGTCTGCCTAAAAGGTTTTAAGAAATATCGAGTATTAGGCACCAGTCTATACATTTAAAATAGAGCACTTAAAACATTAACTTATTTAAGTTCACTTAGCTCATGGCTCAAGTACCAAGAAATGACATTCTTCACTTGTATATAATTATAGACATAGATGTTTACTAAGATATTTTTATGCCAGACAGCCACCAGGTATGGAGGTTACCTTATGAAAGTGAATTTTTTCTGTCTTTTCAACTTTGAATTCAAGTCCAAAGCACCTGTGTTACTCTGGCAGCTTGGCAAGAACACAGACTTGAGAGAAGGACTAGGTTCAAGCCCCAGCTCTGCCACTGACTAGCTGTGTGACAACAGAAGGTAACTTTGAGTTTCTGTGACCTCATCTTTGAATTAAAGGAATGCATATCTACTTGTTTTGCGACTGTGAAAGTAAAATGGATAACTCTGTAAAGTACTTGGCATATATTAAAAGCACAATATATTTCTATTTTTACTTACATATATTTTAATGGATGTTGGAAGAAAGAAGAGTTGTGACAGAATATATGGTAGAAAAAGTATCCACTCCTTCATGCTTTGGCTAGATCTATCCTCTGGGTCTACTAACCATTAATATTTAAATTAAAATAAAGTCTCTTTGCTTATGCATGATATAAGACTATTTTTAAAAGACCTGGAATAGGACATGTGTCCTTACAGCAACATAGAAAAGGTGATGCATGTAGAATGCACAATATCATAAAAAAAATAGTAGATTTAAATTTAAAAAACACTCAAATGCTTTTCTTTGGATATTTGTAGGTATAATTGCCCTGGCTTCCAACCAGGGTATCACTGGATGTGATTAAATATTTTGGTAGTCTGAATATCAATTATGGTTTTTCGAATCATTTTATTCTTCTGTTTCTCTTTATTGTTTTTCAAGTTACACATATACATAAAACTTATGGGTGATGGCTGTCATTCAAATGAAAATATATATTCAGTACTTGGAGCAGACATTATTGATTATACCCCCAGTAGTAATTTCTTCTTTTACTTTTGCTAAAGAACACAAATTTTGTTCTTGCACAGTGTGTCTAGACTCAAAGGATGAATATTATATTATTTGGTTTAAGACAGAATTTTTTTCAACCTTGGTTATTGATATTTTTGGTCAGCTAATTCTTTATTGTGGGGAGTTGCCTTGTGTGTTATAGGACACCTAAGAGCATACCTGGCCTTTACTCGCTAGATGCCAATAGCTCCTGTCCCTGAGTTGTGGCAACCAAAAATGTCTCCACACATTGCTGAATGTCCCCTGGGAAGTCATGGGGAGTGCAAAATCATTCCCAGTGGAGAACCACTCTTTAAGCCAATTGTGGTAACTCCATACCCACATAAAAGGAATTATGATAGAGGGCACTATATGACAAGAGCTGGCCAACAAGACACAAGGAGACATCTTCTGGGGCTTTTGGGGAAGCTCTCAAAGCAAGACACACGAAGAGAAATTCCTTCTTCCTCACTCTCCATTTTGTTCCTATATGGGGCATTGTCATGTGAAAACTTGAGGCTTGGGGCAATGAAAGTTATCAGGAAGACGTAAAAGAAAGACCTAGATAATCTCAGAAATGCCAACTTCATGCCCTGATTTTACTGAGCTGCTATTGCAACTTTGGGCTACCAACCCAGTACTCATTGACCTGGGTCACAAACAGCCCAGGTCTCTTCCTTCTTGGAACAAGATCGCATTGCATTTTCCTGCCCCCATCTCCCTGGAAATTAGGTGGGCTCATGTGACTTGCTTTGTCCAATGAAATGTATGTTTCAGGAAGAACCTTTAAGACCCTTTCTCTGCCATGTTGAGATAGAGTCTACATCTGTTTGAGTCCTTCAGTCTCCATCCCTGCTAATCTGCACTGAGTATAGTGTATGTGCAAAAACTAAACCATCGAGATCTGAGGGTTGTTTGGTACAGCACCATCACTAAACCAGACTGATACAGCTACTTCTAAATTACTTGCCAAATAAAGAAAAATCTGTATTTTAAGTTACTTTTATTTGAATTTTTTAAAAATTTTTTCTTTTAGGATTCTAAGAGAATCTGAAATGATGCAATATGATTGTTGATTTTTTTTTTTAATTTCTAAAGAAATATAGGTGAAGACACAAAAGTGGTATCAAAAGATGACTGCCAATTAAGTAATGAAGACTTTAAAGCAATACAAAAATTTACATATGTACGTGCTCATTTTCAATCCATCTATTCTGCAAACTTTTTTCCATGCTGTATGTATGAATTAAGAAACACACACACACATAAACATACACCTTTCTCCCTGCTGGAAAGGTACAATAACCATGTGTAACTATTTAGGATCATTCTATTCTGTCCAATGTATATGTAGTTGACAAAATGCACTAGGACTTTGTCATATTCAACCAGAGCTCTCTTGTGTCAACTCAAATTGGTACTTCAGCTTAAGTCTTTGCTTATAAGTAAATAAGATTTAAAGTTATTGTAAATGCATATGCACAAACTATCTAATAATTAAATTTAAACTTGATTAGATCAGTGATTATTCATTCAATATTTCACCATTTATTGAGTGCCCGCTATGTAATATGCACTGTACTTTAGTATATGTTCACATACATTGTCTTTCTAGTCTACGTTTCAATCTTCAATTCCTCCCACAAGAAGTGAACATGTTTTCTAGAGTTCAGGATGGCTAATTCATTGTCAATATTGCTGTCCTGTGACAGTGTTTACTTCTGGAACATCTTGTGATGCAAAATTAGTAACAACAACAATAAAAACAAATGGTACCACCATAGGCTTTGGAGCTCTGCCTGAGTTTAAATTATGGTGCTGTCCCTTATAAGCTTATAAACAAGTTACTTAACCTTTATGAATCGCAGTATCATCATCTGTATGGGGTCTGTGACAATTAAATTTGTCATGTATATAAAGTGCTCAGCCCAAAAACCTAGCACAAAATTAAAGTTCAATCAAGATGCCTTCACTGTTTCTCTGTGAATCCTGAAAGCCATCTTTCAACATTCTAGCACGTCTTGCTCTATTCTGGGAGAAAGCACATTCTCATTAAAAAGTTATGATATATTCCAAATCCATACCTTGATAGTCTAAACTGAAAAATGATTTTTATAAACTTAAAAACTATTCTGTAAAAGGCCAATGTGGGATACAAATTGAGTCAATGAAGGCATCCTTAAATCTCATATGTTTACCATTGCAATTTTGTTACAACCAGTTATCCAGTTTCTTCTCTCTGAAACACTAATATGAATGGAGTACATGGGAAACCATACAAAGCAGAAAAACTTAAAAGTGAAATTTACACAGAAAAGGAACGTCCAGGATAGGGAAAAAATGGTTCAGAATATTAGTACCCATATTACAGTATTGTTGGAAGAATTAAATGAGATTATGCATAGAACGTACTATTAAATAATACATTCCCAGGCACATAATACACTCTAAATCAATAGTAGCTTATTTTTGTTATTTTTGCCATTGCCAGCTCAAAGCGAGAGCCAAAGAACAGCCAGTTTCTTTTGAAAAGGCGGGGGGAGGGAACTATTAAACTAAATGCATCAGGAAACATACGTAACAAGTCTGTAAATATCCTTACCTTCATTTAAAAATTAGAGGCTAACACCCCCTAAACTTCTATCCATAAACATTTAGCTCTAAGAGAGAGAGGGTGGAGGGAGGAAGAGAAAGAGGATCTATAAGAAAAAAGTCTATTTAATAAGAACAATGGAATATCTGCAGCAACCGTGTAGAGACAAAGCAACAAACAGTTCTCTTGATAGTAATTCATCTTATTGTGACTAAATCTCATGTAAGAATCCTGTTTGCACTTCACAATGAGAAAGCCAAAGTGGATTAAGGTTTCAGGCCTTAAATATCACTGAGTTTAATACGTGTAAACTCAATGCTCCTGGTTTGCAGCCTTGAAAATACCTAGACATAATTGCAGGCAGTGGCATAATAAAAGGAGGGTAATGCTTTCATAGTCACAGAGATTGGTTTACTGATAACATAAAACACATATATATGTGCTATATATAAGACTATAGACACACACAAAAATTTTACAAACTAAGCTGGCATTATACATTACAATTTCAATTCTTTACAGAAAAAGTAATGATATTTGTGTGTTTCCTCCAAACCAACATGCTTCTGAGGTTTTCTCATTATATTCAACCTAATTAAGATTTAAGACATTTTGTTTTCAGCATATCATTTAGGATGCTTTTGTTTGCATACCCAAATACTTCAAAAAGGAAGATTAAATTTTAACATGCATAGGAAAGAATGTTTTCATTAATGATTTTGCTATTTATTTTCCACAAAAACCAGGCACCCCAAAACAGACCAACATTAAAACATGTTTTTACCCCAATTTGATGAGGTACTAAGCCTTGTGATTGAGATTGATATAAATGAATGATTAAATATGTTTAACTTATTGGTCAAGTTTGTACATTGGTATTTACTATAATATTTCTGCTGCCATTTTATTATGACATTAGGGAGAAAGAGATGTCAATCTCTGCATCATTGACATTTAAAAAAATTAATTTATGCTGTGCTTTTATTCTACTCAGATGTTAGAAGAGTAAGCATGGGAAATAACACAATCCAATCCCATAGTGATTTGCTGTAATCCTACTAGCATAAAGCATTTATATTGAAACATTGTCTTCTTCAGCCTAAAACTCTTCAACTGCTTCCCACTGAACTGAGTATAAAACTTCATTTCTCTGTCATTACTAAAGACAGTATGGTCTTCAAATTTTTTCTGACTTAAAAATTTTGAAAAATTAGGCCCTGTCCCCACATAGTTTAAGTCAGTATTTAAATTTTTCACTATAAGTTAAAATGGTCTCAAAACACATAATTTATGACATATTGCATTTTGTTTATGTGCTTTATATATTTTCATCAAATCACTGGACCTGAGGAGGTTACCTTTTTTCACTTTTTTTTTTAACATATCTGCAATACTACTAACTTTTTAACACCAGTATTCCCTGTCAAATCATTTAGCAAAAAGAGACTTAATTTTATTTTAAAAATATGATTTATTTAAAACACACACACACACACTTTAATATGCCTCCTTAACTGAGAGATAACTTTTGAATACTAACTCTAAAATATATAGGGAATGATGATCCAATGGGTGAGTAGATAGATAAATGGATGGATAAATAGGCGATGGAGGGATGGATGGATGGATGGATGGATAGACACCTTGTCATAAATGTTTCACTAGATAAAAGAAAACAAAACCTCTTTGGTCTTCTTTGCTTTGCTGTTCCGGGATTCTTCATCAGGGGCACTGCCTTGACTTATGCCCTGGGGCACTGCACCAAGGTAAGGTTCAGTATGGGCGGCAGGTGCGCTTTCTTTCACTAAATGGGAAATGGGCAATTATGGAAGAGTTGGGAAAGGCAAACCAGCAGAGCACAGATGTATTCTCAGTGGGACTGACTTCAGAAAAGAGTAAATATAGAAGTAGAGAATCTGGAAATAGATTCTCTTGCACGTATTGGTGCTGACTCACACCCTGGAAAGACTTCGTGGTCCTCCAGAGGCACAAAAACCCATCAGAAGACCCCTGACCCAGGTGGCTGGTAGGAGCCTGCTCCTGCCCATGTCATCCTCTCGCCTGCCACACTGGCCTTCTTTCAGTTGTTCAAACACTCACATCTCCTTGGCCACCCTGTATCACGTCAGTTTCCTCCTCTCCCTCTGTAACTAGCTTATGCAGTCTCTGAATTTCATTTGTTTCCTTCACAACATTTAACTCTACTTGTATTTATGTGTTTCTTTACTTTGTTTGATCTTGTCTACTAGCAGCATCCTTGAAGGCGGTAAACGTGTCTACCTTTCTACCAGGTAGTCCTCCGTGCCTGTTTCAGTGTCTGGACACTGTAAGCTAAATGGATCAATGAAAAGCCCTCTAACCACACACACATACACACAAACACACACACGCACACAAGCAAAAACAAATAGAATTAACTCTTTGTTGGGTTAGAATTTGAAGCTATCCTGGTCCTGCCATATTTTCATTGCATTAGACAAAAATTTTCTACTGTATACTGGGTGTGAAATAACATAGCCCAGAAATTCTTCATATAAATTTAAATATATAACAAACCCCATGAGGTTACACATAATCAGCCTTTAACTGTTACACAGAGTTTGCTATGCATAAATATTCAGATCTCATCTATTCAAAATAGGAGAATGACACAGTATTGAAAGACTAAGAACTTGATTACCAGGAAAGAAAAAAACAGAAGTAAATGCAGAAAGAACTGAAATGATCAGATAAGAGAAAACAAAATTAAAAACAAACAAAAAATAAAACCTCGTCATGAGGCAACTAAAAATAACCAGAAGATGTTTAAAATCCACATACAGAAATGTTAAAATATTTTAGTGTTTTTAATGTTTTACATGGAAATATGAATAGTATAAAACACAGTTAAAATAATCATCAAAAATTGAAAATTAGGAAAAAAGTGGAAGACATAAGCCAAGATTAATGAATATGCTGATATGATTTTCAAAGAAATTCTCACTAATATGGTGGAATAAATGTCTGAAGTACTAACAATTACAAAAAGTTACTGAAGTTAGAAACTAATTAATAATGAGAGCACTTTTCTATGGACTTAATGTATATTATGCCAGTTATAACAACCTTATAATGTAGGAATTTTTACTATTTCTTGTAAATATGGAAAGTGAGACAAAGTAGTTAATAATTCAAACTCGGATCTTTTATCTATTTCAGATTTCTCATGCTGACCTATGAATGAAACTGCTTTATATATTTTTGATTTATAATAATAAACTGGCTTATTCTCTTGAAATAGTTTTAGGGGTTGATTAGTATCTCCCTAATTTTCTCTGGCTAACTTTAGTCAATATCCCTCTCTGAGAATCCATAGCAGCTGATGTCTTCTGCAGAATACAGGTACAACATGTGTTTCCTGAACATACGGGTGAGGCGGGACATAAAACAAGAACATAATTCACAATACAAAACTTTCCTTACTGATTAAATAAGCAGTATTTATCCCTGGGCTGGTATTTATTATCCTAATGCATCATGTCAGTAGGGCTTCCAAATAGCTAGGATTAGACCTTCTTATTCAATGTTATTTTATTTCCAAATGGCTTCACAACTGCTTTCTCCCTAAATTAGCTTTTGTGAAAATGAAATACCTTCTAAAATGGAATTCACATTTCTGAGCTTTGGAGAACCTCTTTAGGTTATAGAAAACATAAAGAATGAATTTATAGTACATAACTTCACCAATGGAATATCTCTACTATGAATTTAAAACCAATTTCAAATGAAGCATATCTTTCTTGATGTACATTCACATTTTTAGGCATGACTTTATTGTGTAAAGCAGGGACTTTCTCAAACAGGTTGATTTAATGGAGATGAGTCTGTGTTATATATATATGTGTATTTTTTCTTATCAGAAATTCAGTTATTTCAACCCTGTAAATTAATAATTTTCTGAGAACTTAGAGAATCTACAATATGTACTTTGTAAGCTTTTTTTTTGAGGAATGTAGTATGGTTTAAGACAAATAGCACCAAAAAAGTCTGTGATCTTTGCTCATCACTAACTTGCTATGTGAAACTAGTTATATAATTTCTTCTCTTTCCTCAGTTCTTTCATCTAAAAAACGGGCATAATGTTGACAGTAGCTGCTACTTAGAGTTGCTAAGAAGATAAAAAGATACAAATTTCTTTATGAACACCACATAATTATGTGCAAATGAATTAACGGTAACATTAATAATGTCCATTAACATTTTTTAAGTATTAACCATGTTTGCAACCGGCTACACACTTTTCATATATGAACTTGGCTAATCTTTTCATAAGCCCAGGGAAGTAGATACAACCAATCCTATTTTACAGACAATAAAATTGAAGCTAGGAGAAACCATGCAATTTTCTCAGTTCCCACACACAGTGAGACATGGAGCTGAGATGTAATTGTACAGAATAGTGAATCAGGCTCTTGAATCCTTCTGTATTCACCAATATACATCTCTTCTATTTAAGTTAAAAACCTTTGAATGCAAGGACCAAGTTTCATATTTTTCTGGCATCTTTCATAACACATAATAATGTGGAATGTGTGTATCAATATTTATTTATCAAATTTAGTCACCAAAGTGTATATGCCCTTGTAACTAACTGAAAAAATAAGCAAAACAAATAAATAAATGTCAAGAAACTGCATATATTGCATTATTAAAATGGTATATTATAGAAAACCTAGCTGAAATGATTGTGTAGGTAGGAAATGTCTGATATACATATTAGGTTGCACACTTGTGTTATTTTTATGATTTCATTGTTTTGTCAAGAGGTTTTTCAGCCCAGTTGCATCAAACTTCTGTCCAGGTTAGTGTCCTGGTGGAAAACAGATGGCATGCTCATAAGAGGTGACTGAAAGAGTGTTTAATGAAGGTACTCTTTATAATTGTGTGACAAGTGACAGAGAAGGCAAGGGATAGTAAGGTAACTCTTAGGGTTAGCAAGATCTGTAAGTCACCATCCAGATATCTATCCAAGGACTAAAGGGGCAGGGGAGGAAAGCACTGAGATACCAAGAACTTTAGGAGAGGGGCACCCAAAATGAGCTAAGACTCATGGAGGATGGGCTCAGCCACCTACAACTCACAAAATATCAGTGGGAAAGGGGTAGGGGTGGGGGAGGAGTCAAGGAACTCAATAATTAAGCCACATTCTGTTCCTGTCTTCCAATCCAATGGTGCTCTCCATTGGCCCAAAGCAACATGAATCCAGAAGGCAAGGGAGCTTTTTGATATAACTCCTCAAGGCCAGAGGAGCTTAGAGGATGGTGGAACCTGGGTCTGGAGGAGCAAACAGAGAATATCCACCATAACCACTGGAGAAAAGGTCTTTTGTTAAAGGAAACATGGTCTCAGTGATCTCAGATTAGTATCTGTGCACACAGAGGATGTATTTCATGCTCTCTGCAAGAAGCATTAAAGCAATCTGTAAATAGGGTAAATCCAGTGTGGTACATAAGTACACAGTCAGACAACATGTTCAGGATGGGTTACACTTTCTTGAGCTTGGGAATATGGGAAACATATTCTGGACCATCTTACTCTTAAATCTTCATTGAGCAAAGGCAGCACTCCCTGAGTGGCTTATAGGAGAACCAAGAGTTTGCTAGAACACAGTGCTTGCTGTCTACCTAGCTATACTGCCTAGATGGAATTTTAAAAACTCTCATTTGATTCATTCTTAAACCATATTTACAAGTGGCTTCTGTACTTTTGCAAAGCATGAGGTTGAATAAACCTGCACAGTGTTTTGAAAATGTTCAGTGTACTAAAAACAGTCACCCTTAAGTAGAACCAACGTGTTTCAAGATAGTGCTTAGTTTGAAAACAAATATTAAATAGTGAGGACCTCTCTGTGCCTTAGTTTCCCTAATTTGTTTAAAAAAATAAATTTGTGAATCTTTCCTGTATCTGACATTCTTTGATGCCCTGTGTTCTTTGAGCAGGAGTTGGGGGTGATGGAGACCTTATAAACACAAGAGGACTCTCCCAGAAACAGAATAGGATAAGAAATAACAAAGATTTAGGCAAAGAGAAATATTTTAAAAAATCTTTTCCCTGGAAATTCCCTACTCTGTTCTTTTGTTCTTGGTTCTTCAGGGGATGATAAGGACATTCTGTTACATTTCTCTATTTCTTCAAAGAGAAGATTTAAATTTCATTTTTGGGGGAGATAGCTATTGGTTAAATAACTGGTTATGAATTGCAAATTTAACCTATGAAATATTTTTATTTTTCCCATTACTTAGAAAGAGTTACTAGAAAGGATATGGCACACACATGTGCACACACAAATGAAAGGTATTGATAAAAGAGCTAAATTGTCAGTGAAGACACACACCTTTCCAACTTTGGACTTTTCCATGTGCTGTTCCCCTACTTGGAATAATCTTCCTTTCAAAAAAATCAGCTTCTAGAAAGCACTTCTCTTACAGATCTACACTCAAAAATTTCTAACTCTGGGCATGAACGTTCTTTAACTTTGTGAGTTTTTCCCATTAAAGGAACTCATAGCACCATGACCTTCTCAGTAACAATATTTTTCATAGCTTACAATTAAGTATTCATTTGTGTGATCATATAACTCATGCCATTATGCCTTTCCTAGAATGTAAGCTCTATGAAGACAGACTGTCTTCTCTGTTCATTCCAATGTACCCACCCAGTGGCCTTCGTATAGTAGACAGTCGAAAAGATTGGAGAGTCATCAAATGAGGTACATTTTTTATGCAAGATTTGGTAACTTACTGCCCTATCTGTTTTGTGTTTCAGATGGACATGTTCTCCAAATATGTACCATGGACACTGGGCAAGAGAAGTATTATCAAAAACTAAGTGTCTGATTCATGAAAAAAACAGGACCACGGTATGTGACCTTCATCCATACCATCTGAGAATATGTGCTTGATTGTTTTATTTTATTTGTTTTTCTCTGCAGGAAAATTTCCAAAGCATCTACACTAAACCTACACTAGGTTTGTGTTCATAATCTGTATGCTAAAGTTCAAGCTCAGTACTGTTGACTTTCTGGACTGGTTAGTTCTCTGTTGTGGGGGTCCACCCTGTGCGTTGCCAGATGTCTAGCAGCTCTCCTGCCCACTACCCACCCGATGCTGGTAGCAGCTTCCCCCAACCGCACAAGTAGAAATGAACAGAAATGTCTCTAGACATGGCCAAATGTCCTCTGGAAGATAAAAATTGCTCCTGCTTGAATATTATTGTTCTAGAGGAATAACTTGACAGATTCAAATTAATATATAAGTGTAATGGAAAGGTGCTGTTGAAATACTAGTGCAAAGTTTTTCCAATATACTTCACATTAAAAAGGAATAGTTCAGCGTGTTAGTCCTCATTTCATGGCCTACGAAGAACATTATTAATTCAAATTGTTGCCATTCTTAATGGTTTTATTTTACAGTTTTGAAAATATCTTAATCTGTAATCATTCCCTAGGGGGTTTCAAGTAAAAGTGGAGTCTGTATAAATCAAATAAATCAAGAAATAATAAGCCAGCATAGGTCAGACTTCTAATATCCAAAATTTCACTTATGTTCCCTACGCTTTTAATTAAGCCTTTTGAATTTGATTTTGCTTCTCAGGCACATAAGCTCACTTTAATATGGCTATGCAAATGAATGTACACTGAAAGCCTGAAAAATAGAATTAAGCAGGGTTTTAAAAGAAATTTAGTTGTAGTAAGTGGAGACTTTTAAACACTACTACTCACAAAACACTTCTTGTATTCCTTCAGGTACCAGATGCTCATTACCTTCAGGTAGACCAAGAATAATTCTGAAGGTAAATGGATTTACCTTTGCTTTTGATGGCACACTAAAATAGTCCTGCTGTGTGACACTATTGTGCTGTAAATAAAACTAGATGAAAGGAAAGGTTGGCAGTTATTCAAATCTAGATTAGTCAGGCAGTTAAATTGAACAAGGTATTCACAAAATGCATTTTTTCGCTTCCAGGTTAAATACAAGATTGTTCCCCATTGATTTGATTTTGTGCATGAAATTCAGCCTCAATGTCCACATCAATGAAATGGTTGTGTTAGGAATAACTACCTTCTACTTCATAGTAGCAATGAAGATATGGTATACAAACAGGTGTAACGAATGAACCGTGTCCAACAAGAAAATTTGAATTTTAAGGTCAATTGATAAAACCACTAATATTTTATTTTTAAAATAAGTTTCCCATATATTTGTTTACTTCTTCAAACAATGCCTGTGGAAAAAATAATTTCCGTGGGTGGAATAAAACTGATTTGATAATTATTTTACAATATTTCATATCTTTCTACTGGTCTTCATATCCTTCAATAATTTAACATACATATAGCTTTTCATTATAGAGAAATGGTGATGTCTTTAACAATGTTGCATGAATACTATGAATCTCAGAGAAAGCAACCTTAGAAAAAAAATCACAATGCATAATAAGAAACCAAAATACACTTGCTTTTGTTTTCCTTTCCTTTTAACAGGTTTTCTTCATGCTTATATATTAACAATTATATTTACTTAAATTATCCTTTAAAAAATAAATGAAAACAGCTACTTGGTTTAAAAAAATGACTAAAGTTTAAACTCGTTACCTGTGCTGTTGTGTTCCTCAGTGCATTTTTACTTCATTGTCATTATTGGGTCTTGCATTTGTAGGCCCCTGACAAATCGCTTTTTTGTGCAGCTTTCCAGGATAATACACACAGAGGATTGTGGAACTTTTATTTTTTTGGGCCTAAAAGGACTTGTATGTTGATTTAGACAATTCTGTGTGACATGGGTGTGTTTATGTGAATGTGTAAATGGGTCTTTCCACAGGGAATTTTACTACATTTCTTTTTGACTGAATATGAATTATGCTGTCAATAGATTTATGAAATATAATGTTGACTTGGATGGTCACAAATTGATTTACAATGTGACATATTCCCCCTTTCAAAAACCCTGAATTTTTTTTTTTCTATTCTGCACATTACTTTTCAGTGGAAATATCAGTTTCAAGCTTTTCCCAGGCAGTTACAATGGAGAAGTTCTACTTCTGCATAATTTCTTATGTACTGCATTCATAATAATATTTGAGAGAAGAAACTAGATAAAGACTGTAAAAAAAATTCCAATGATAATCATATGAAATAGAAGGAATCTATCATTAACACAATGTGTAGCTCACCTTGGTATTTTACAGATGTGACAGGAATCTTTAGCTTTATCCAATTATTTTTTAGCTCAAAGTAGAGAGATGTGGTTTTGAAAATGAAATATATCATGAAGTTTTAATGACAGTTTCCTTTCTTTCAGAGAAAAAGGCAAGAAATTTTATAAAATTTAAAGTTGTTCTTTTCAGTATCCATAGAGAAAGATCAAAACCTTAAACCAAAACATGCCAATGTTTCAGGTTTTGTTTGTTTGTTTTAAAATCATAAACCCATTGGGCAAATTTGATGTTCAGGACACGGACTGACAAACAAAATTTAGTTATTTTCCTTCAGCCTTGTATAATAAGTCCTTCAGTCCTGTTTGATAAAATGGGTTTTTCTTAGAGGAGACACTTGGGATTACAGAGGAGTACCTGAAAGGTTCAAAGAGAATAGGAGAGGTTTAAGCTTTCTTGCTGACCCAGACATGCAAAGTATATTCTAATAAAAAACAAAAACACCAAAAAAACACAGTTAAGCAAGTAAAAAAATACAAAATCTAAGAAAAAATAAAAGACTATAAAAATAGGAAATTACTATCTGAACTGTAGGTATATATATAAAAAATATAAAAATATATATTAATATATATATATACACTCGTGAAGAATTGCCGTCATGACATGACAAGTTGTATTTGTGTTTACTGTAAGAAAAAACGTCTAAGATTAACTGCTCTAAAACTCAGTCACCATGGTGGGTAGACTATACTGGACATGTATTGATTTATAGATGATCCTATAGGAGATCAGTGTACAGTTCCCAATTTACCTCTTTTAGAATTTACTTGGAAGACATACTATTTAACTTTGATGTCTTAAAGAACTTTTACTTATTCCCTCTCCATTTTTTTTTTTCCTTTTAATGGCTCTGGTCAATATTTGCAGCCTTGTTCTCTAGGGTAGACAAATGACTGTCACCTACTTAAGCATTTAATGTGATGAATTCACAGGATTTTCTGAGTAAAATCTTGGACCTGCTTCCAGGTATCTTATCCACCCGTAGGGGAGGTGATCTTCTATTCAAGCTTCTCATTTGGGTTTCTTAACCTCACAGGAGAACCTCATCCCTATCTTCTGATATTTGTGGATCTTGCCCTACGCAGAAATACATCCTCTATCACAAACCCCCATCCCTCTGTCTGATGCTGTCCTTCCACAAAAGCTAAACTCAAAGATCAATAATTATGAATGATGATGAAGCAATATGCAAGCCATCCATTTCCTTAGATATTACAAATTTTACTCTTAGATCAAACAAAACTTGAGAGTTCCATACCACAATGTTTTGTGGAAGTGTTATTATTGTGTTGTGTCTTACCATAGAGTTTTATTGAGCACTTTATAAGAAACAAATGTATGAAACACACTACTGATTTTATCATAGGGATATTATCTACATCCCATCATTTCCCCTTATCAAGATCACAGGATAATTTTTTTTTGTGCTTTTTAACCTGAAATACCTATAATTTGTCTTAGCAACCAGATCCTCTGAAGTCTGGGATTTGTCCTATTTTCCTTCTTTAGCGGCCAGGAAGTGCAGATACAATTTTTTGTCCACTTTTGGCATCTCTTCAGGCAAGCATCCCTGCCATAATCTTGTTTCACCTTTGCCACCATTTTCATGAATGCATTTTATCAGGTTATAATATGTGCATTTCTGTAAGCCTTTAAAATATTTTTAGAATAAGACAAGCTATAAATATAAGAATGAATAAGTAAATGACAGAGAGTGTGTGAATACATAAATTAAAACTTCATCCTCTGAAGGGAGAAGAAAAGGTCAGATGTTACTTAGCAAAACCCAGAAGTCAATTTGAAAGATTATTTCACATGAAACAAAAGGCAGTATAGACTTCAGGAATAGTATAGCAAACTTATTTTAGCATGCTCTCCAGGAATTATTCACAGATTTAGTTTTTGATAAGTGGCATATTAACCATATATTCCACCTCACTTTCCTTACATCTGATATGGAAGTGGGACTATGAATATCAAAATTCCACACAGTGGGCTGCCCTTCTGATTTTTTATGACATTCTCCCAAAGTGAGTGATAGCTACTACCCTTTAGCCTTCTTTGCTTGTATGTACATGTATTTAGCCCTAACTAAAAGATAATACTCATTTAAATCTTTCCAATTAAATTAGCGTGATACGAAATATATGACAATACACTCTAATTATTCTAAATTGCTGTGCTACATCCTACTCATTTGTAATTGCTCATCTTAATTTTTTTCTAAGAGTTCATTCAGATATGAAGACATTTCTGCTCACTTAAGTAACTGTAAATTGATCAGAAATACCTAGAAATGCCTACAAAGTTGAAACAAAATCCCAAGATGTGTACAGTTTAACATATTTCTGTTAAGATTTCTTGGCTGGTATTTTCCCTGGATGTGAGAATTTCCCTGGATTTGAATCTTTACAATAATGATCCCTCATACCTCACCTGCATCTCCCATGTCCACTCTCTCCTTTACGACACACTTCAAAACTGAACGTCTGCACAGAAAGCATTCTGATTTAAAGAAACCACACAGATTGGTCCTGTGCTCTTCATACTTTGAAACATTTATGTATTTTATTGGTTGATTACTAGTTCTTATTCATTCAAACATAGATTTTTAATGCTTCTCAAATAAATCGTATGAGAAAAATGAAGTTGCAAGAAAATAGTGTTGAGAAAGAGGTTAAGAATTATGGTTTGGTTACTGAGTGTTTATGTCACCTGAGTTTTCTCACTTACAATGAGACAGCTGGATTTTAAGATCTGTGAAGGCTCTGCCTGGCCTTAAGCACTATTATTTTTAATTTATTTTTACATATTTATATTTTCATATATATGTTATGTTTTAAATTTTTGATACCTTCTATAGCTTGTTCAATGGGATTTCTGGGTTTGATTTCTCTTTCTTTACCATTTAGTTATAATTATAATTCTGAGAAGAGTATACTGCTTATGTTAAGCTAATAACGGACAATTATTTATAAGAATTTTGTTGTATTTTCCAGAAAATTATAATTTTTCTGTAAGATATTTTATTTGTGATATAATACTCTCTATTTTGTGACAAATGCCCCACAGATATAGCAAAATATCAACAATACTTCTATGTTAATTGGATTCTGGGTGATGGTATGTGTTCCCTGCTCTTCAGTCTGACCTACAGGGATATTCTAATGGGCCACAGAACATATATTTCAAAAGCAGTTGTAGCCTGAGGAGACAGAAGAAGTTGGCATGGCCTGGGTAGTCCCTATGTCTCCCCACTCTACGTTTTCCTCTGTCTTCATCATTAGCAGTCCCAGGCAGGGTGTTTGTTCCATTACCCTTGCCTAGTTATTCAAAATGCAATAACGGCCTTATGCATGATTCCCCCAGGTAGAATAGGTAAAGCAGAGAGAAAACTACAAACTGGAATCTTAATGTATATGTATGATTTATATATGAATATATGTATGTTATATATTATATGCAGTATTATATATCATAATGTGTATAATATATGTAAAAATATGTGTATATAAAAACACATATAGTAAAGAAATAATATATAATAAGTACACATCTACATATGCATAAACCTGTATTTATATGTGAATATATGTATATTATATATCACATATTATGTATTCAGTATTATATATTATAATGGATATAATAATATATGTAATCAGTATACCTAATATGTGTATACAATGCTTATAATATATAAATGAAAATAGTCTCTACTAAATACACATATATGTTATTATATATTATTACTATTAGTATATTTTATATATATATAGTATATGTAGAGAGAGAAAGAGACAGAGATGCTATTCCTAAAAGCCTAGGCTCTGTGTTATAAAAACCAGAAAACTGAAACTCTAAAAGTTTATTATTATTGTTGTTTCTTTCTTTCATTGTTGCTTTGATTTTAAAAGCTTTACTTTAAATACCACCAAAGTGTTTGCTGCCTGAACCTCAGAGCTGAGACAAATGTGTGATAGCATAAGAATTCAGCTCCGCATTTCCCCTCTTACAGGCAGGGGAAACACACAGTCCAGGCTGGACACCAGAATGCCTCGGACTTGGGGAGAGCCTGTGCTCACGTGCGGTTGGGTCTCTGGGAGTGGAGAACCAGGGTGCACTTTTTGCTACTCAAGGTGCCTCCGGGAGACTAGAGATGAAGGCAGAGCAGACTTGGGCAGAAAGGGCCTGAGAGAACAAGTGGGGCTTGAAGGTCACTTGGGGCTGGATGCTGCTGTGTGGGTCATGGATCCCACTGTGATGAGGTGTTGCGTAACAGCCCAAATGAGACACCAGATGGGGGATGTGCTGAGCTCCAAGTGTCAGCAGCAGCAAGTGAGCCCAGTGGGGCTCTCCAGCCAGGGATATGGGCAGTGGATGCAATAGCATTAGAGGCCAAGACCCAGGATCAGATGGGGCAAATTACACCCCAGTGGATGTCCTGGAGGAATGACAGCAAATACTTCTCCTTTAAAGTCTTTTTATCTTTGCAGGGAGATGGGACAAAAGAGATCCATAAAATTTGCATTTTAAATTGAAAGTGAGGACCTCCCTGTGGCCCCAGTGGGAATAGGGGCTTGTGTGCCCAGTTAAGTTTAATTACAGGGAAATGAACAAAGTTCCACACACTTGATGCTGTGCTATAAATAGTAAATATAACACAGTCACACATCTTTATGCAGCATCTCAGTTCATCATAATGAAAATAAAATAAGCAGCCACTGCAGAAAGGATTGCAGATCTGGAGATTAGCTGAAACACCCTTATTCGCCGCTAGCTACAGACAAGGGGACAGATTTACTAAAAGTTATCCAAAACGGCCAAACTAAGATCCACCAGAGCTGGAAGTACTTTTATTCCAGCGTGCTTTTCACTATGACAATCTGCAGACAAATGACTGCTTCGGTAATCTAGAATCTACAGAACGGCAACATTAACCAATCATTTTTAAATTGGAAAAAGATCATGAATCGGAATTTCATAGATAATTCCACCATCTTAACAAAACAAATGGACTTCCCCTTTCCACATTCACTAACTAAAAATTCTCATCTATAAGCAAGAATAAATTCTATAAATTCTCAATCCAAAGTACATAAAGCCATATACTATAGTCTATATTATTTTGTATGCATTTTTCCATTTATTTCATCATAGGGATCATATTTAATGGATACTTCATTTCTCATGTCAACTCACCCCTGTTAGAATGGATATTATCAAAAAGACAAAAAAAAATAACAAATATTGGCAAGGATTCAGAGAAAAGGGAACTCTTATACACTATTGTTGGGAATGCAGATTTGTGCAGTCATTATAGAAAACAATATGGAAGCTCCTCAAAAACCTAAAAATAAAACTACCATATGAGCTAGCAATCCTAAGTCTGTGTATATATCAAATGGAATTGAAATCAGTATGTCAAAGAGATATCTGCACTCGCGTTCATTATAGCACTCTTCACAATAGCCAAGATATGGAATTAGCCTACGTGTCCATCAATGGATGAACGAATAAAGAAAATATGGTGTGTGTAAAGAAAATATGGTGTGTATACATACACACACACACACACACACACACACACAATGGAATTTCATTCATCCATAAAACAGAATGAAATTATGTCATTTGCAGCAGCATGGATAGTATACTCTTGTAACTATTTCCTCCTGTTGAACATTTAGATGATTCAGAATCTTTTATAAAGGTTTCTGCCAATTCAGTGGACATGTATGGAAACAACCTGAGGGTTCAAATATACCCTGAGAACAAAAGGAACAAACACTGCCCAGAATTCAAAAGGCAAATATTGCTTTTAGATGTGAAGAATGGCTCTATCTGACTAATCCATTTTTAGGAGATGAAGTACAGTAACATGTTATTTGATGTAATAAACACAGCAGCCAGGTCATCAGAATGCAACTTCTATTTATGGATTGCCAAAGTATGTGATTCAACATTTTAGAAGTTTAAAATTTAGAAAAGAAAATCCTGAAAAGTTGTAAATGAGTCTTCATAAAAAGAAATACAACTTGATTTTTACCATCCTTTCCCCAATTTGAATTATGAAGTGCTTTATTGGTTCTGGAAATTAAGTATTGATTTTTAAAGCCATACTTAGACAATTTTGCTAAGGAAAGGAATCCGCAAATAGTTTGCTATGAGTATTCATTTAAAGACATCAGTACTTGATGTTTCTAACAGAGTATATTGCAATGCTTGAATCAATATTCAAAGGTAAATTATATTTAATTAAGTACATAAAAGCATATAATAGTTGAAAACCAAGATTCTAATGGATAGAAACAGCTAATTCTGATTTTCTATAAACTCATTGCAGAATTCTAAAGAAGACATATAAACAACACATTTTATCAATAGCAATTTTTACATAAAGTTTATTTCTTTAATGATTTTTTTCAACATTAAATGTTATCTTTATTTTAATGATACTCTTAGAAAATGTATAATGTATGGAATGGACAATAGATTTTCGTTTTATTTCCATTGATGTAATTAGTTACAGATCTTTATGTATTGCAGAATAGGTAGGAACAATAACAGAAGAAACTTTGATACGGGATGAATCTTTTCTTTGAATAGATTTAGAACAGATTTAGAATTATAGAAAAATTGGGAAGACAGTATAGTTTCCATATATTCCACATCTAGTTTCTCCTGTTGCTATTACATTATGTTATTATTACATTAGTATGGTGCATTTGTTAAAATTAATGAACTGATATTAATAAATTATTATTAGGTAAAGTCAATCTTTATTCAAGGTCCTTAGATGTTTTTTCTAATGTCAATTTTTAGTTCCAAGATCCTACTCAGGAAAACACATTGCATTTCATCATCGTGCTGAAATGTCATGTGCTATCTAAATGCAATGTGCATAGCCTCCTCTTGGCTGCAACAGTTGTCGGACTTTGCTTGCTTTTTATGACTTTGACTGTTTTGATGAATATTGCTCAGCTATTTTGTAAAATGACCTACTCTATTGGAATTTGTCTGATTTTTTTTACATGATTAGAATGGAGTTCTGGGCTTTGGGGAGGAAGACCAGATAGGTAAAGTCCCATTTGCACTACATATTATCAAGTGTGAATACTATCAATGTGACTTACTATTGGTGATGGTGACTTTGATTGCCTGGCTCTTCTGCTTGGGAGATTTACTTGTTATCCTTATTTATTTATTTAGTCATTTATCTATATCAGTATGGACTCAAGGGAGCACTTCCTTACTTCCTGCCACTACAAGATACTCCAGAATCAACTTGTATATCTCTTTCCCCAGTCCTAGACTCATCCATTTCTCCAAGGACCCCTGGGTAGCAGGAACACTCCTTGCTACAGGAGTGTCATTGTTTCTAGGACCTCTCAGATGACAAGGCTAGGAGATGTGTGTATACTAATGTGTGTCTGGGCTGAGTTTTAATCAATCATCAAACAAAATAGATGCTTTGCCTTAACATTGTACTCTTGGACTTGTTCAGTGTAACAAATAATGTGTTTTAATATTTTCTTTGCAATTTTAAAGGGAAATAGAAAGTTGTAATGAACTACCAGTCTCCAAATTGATAACTGATGGCAATAACAATTAATCATTGGATTTCTATTAAATAAAAACAAACATTCATAATTCTGGTATAAAAATCTGCATTGTTGAACTCCTTCTGAAACATTACTAAGTAGAAATTTTAAAGACTATTGATAGTCTGTTGTATGTTGTTTTATATTGTATTTTTGCTTGACCCGGTCAGGATAGCAGTAAACTTATAATTCATCAAAAGATGTAACATGGGCTAATCTTTCAAATTCAACTAATCTAGTCTACTAATGCACCAAATTATATATCAAATAATTCAAAGAGTTAAAGGGAAGTGTTTTCAAATTGTTGGATGGTGATTCTATGAGATTAATTTGTGGTCAATAGGAGTTTATTTATCTTTTAGCTAATACCATTGCTGCTTAATTTTAATTTGTAACTAATCTCACCTAGGAGGTCATAAATATATTAATATAGCATTATACAAAATTATATATTTTAAAAATCTCTAAATTTTTAGTAAGAACAAAAAGTAAAATATTGCCCAAATGACCTGGGGAAGTTGTTAGTCTAAAGATTTTTATTGTTTCAGTAGTTCACAAATAACTGAGATTGCAAAATCAAATATTTTACCTTTTTACTTTTTAAAAATTTTTCTTTCTGAGATTAACCATTTTCCGATTCATTTATTATTACAAATATGATAGTGTTGATGTAATAGGATTGTAACAGTTTTCCAATTTGACATAATAATTTGATCTCAGTAGTAAAGACAAGAAATTAATTAAGTTGATTTAGTTGGAATGCATGCCTTTTAACTTTTAATTTGAATGTTTTCATTTCTCCGTGAAAATTCATCACTGAAATAATCAGATAAGGATTTAAAAATAAATGAATAAGTTCAAATTTAAATATAGACTTTTAATTTACCACAAATTATATTACTGAAAAATATGTCTAATATAAATTTTCAATTTAAAACAATGTTAAAAAGCAAATCTATTTAAAAAAGAAGAAGAAAGAAACCAGGAAAATGCTCCCAGATCATATTTTAAACTAATAAAGTGATACACTATTAGAACATGTAATGGGATTTTAAGAATATTTTCTAAATCAAAGAGGAGAAATAGTATGAAACATCTAAGTGTACTCTGAAACCTTTATTAAAAAGTTCTGAGATAGAAAGTGACAGGCTCTGGGTTTGACTGAAGCAGCCACAGGGTGTGTGGCCATGTGGGTTTGGATGCATGTATTGAAATTTCAATGGATTTATTGGCGATGTTTCCTCCAGTATGTTCTGGAGAGCATGAGTGCAGTGAGACATTAATAGTTGTGATTCAAAATAATGGTCTTCTGATAAATAAAATGTGGGAGATACTACATTAAACAAAACAAATAGTTTTTTTTTTTTTTTGTTTGGGGAGTTTTTGCTGCAAAATTTCAAAGAGCCTTTGCTATACAAATGTGCTTCATGAATCTCCAAGCAAGAACATTTTCCCAAACTTACTTGATCAGACGGACAAATTGATGACTTTAGAACACAAAACTCCTACCCTGTTCATTAACAGAGGTATCTTCATCAAAGTCTACAATATGCCATGCATTTTATATGTAATATCATATATAATCTCACATTTCATCTTTGTAACAAACCATGAATTTGTTATTATTTTCTCTTCTGTAGATAACAAAACTGAGAATTAAAAAAAAATTAAATAATCTTTTCAGGGTCAGTCAATTTAAAATAAGCAGTTAGAAATATGAATCCCCTTCTACCTGGAGTCCTCCATTACTCTTTCGTCTATCTAAATAGCTTTAGAAAAATTTTAGGGACATAGATAATATTTTCTATGTTACGTGGATAATTATCAGTGAAACAACAAGAGTATTGAGAGGCTATGGGAACTTACCACCTTCATTATCTCCATCAATCCTTCCTCTAAACCATCCCAGTTAACTGTACACACTAGCTAAAAACAGTGTGTTTACTAGGCATAGGTGGCAAGGTTTTCCCTTCAGCTTGATAGCATTCTTTGAACCCTTCTTAAAGTGAAATTCTGGAGAGTCCACTTATAATAATTTTTCTCTTTGCTAATCATCTCAAATATAAATCACACTCACTTTAAGTTATTTAGTTACCCAGAATAACTAAGAGCAACAGTTTATTTCTCTTATATTTAACTTCAGTTTAGTATACATAGTTATATAAGTGCATACACAAGTCCATACATAACACAACATAATTTAATAGAAGGAACTCAAAACCTGAGATCAGGTTAGCTAGTTTCTGAATGAAAACCGGGTATCACAAACCTTACAGAAAAAGTAGCTACAGTTGAGGTCTATGTCGTATTAACATTAGGCCTGTAATATCAATCTTAAATAAGGAGGTGAATGATGCAGGTAAAATCGTAAGGCAAAAGATCTGCTCATTTGCAGAAATTTGTTAACATTAACCAGGCATTCCCTTTTTATCATACTATCAGATGCCTTCTCTCATATTTTTAAAGGGCCATTTGAAGTTTTCAAGTTCATGTTAGGAACAGCATGCTTTTGAAGGCACAGGTATCTCTCTTAGGGTGACTCTACCTCGGGCCAAACAGATCTTCCAAAACAAAGGCAACTCTCCTCTGACTTTCTGTCCCAGGTCTGGTAGCATGAACCCACTTTGTCTGTACTCTATGCATTTTGAAGCTTGAACCTATTCCAAGTTGACCATGCAATTGATACACTAAATCAACAGCAGAACATTAATTAAAAACTCTCTAAGCATAATATTTTAAAAAATGTTTAAAAGCATCTATATTGGAGGTCTAATGAAAAAGTTTAGTAGTAACATAGATTGTAAATCACCAAAATGTAAGCTTCAAGGGGGCAGATGTGTTTGTCCTCTTTATTCACTATTATATATGCTGCACCTAAAATTCTGTCTGGTTCTTGGTAGGAGAGTAAGAACTCAATGAATATTTGCTGAATGAAGAATGAATATTAAAATGATAAAAGAATTAAGTGCTTAAAAATAAAAATCATGAGTTTTTTACACTTAAGCAAAAATCAAATTGATTTCCCTGATCACCACCTAAGTGCACATTTGGGAATAACACTAATCGGGTGTCGGGCAGATGTGGGGGGGGGAGGGGATGAGTGTATACCTACATAATGAGTGCGATGCACACTGTCTGGGGATTGGACTTGCTTGAAGCTCTGACTTGGGGGGGTGGGGGGCAAGGGCAATATACATAACCTAAACTTTTGTACCCCCATAATATGCTGGAATAAAAAATAAAATAAAATAAAAATTAAAATAAATAAATAAATAATAAAAAATAAACAAATATAGCCATTATTGTAACTTTGGGGATCTTTGGGTTAAAATATTCAAAAATGGTGCTACAGCCAACATAATGATTGACATAAAATAATTTGGGGCCTCTCCTAAGGAAATAAAAGCATTTGAATAATTATGTTGTTACTATAACTTTCTAAACCATTCATATAAATTTTCACAAATGTTATACTTAATTACATAATAGTAATATATTTATTTAGTGGTTTGTTTGCACATTAAAAAAATCAGTGTTTTTGATTCTCCCTTGTAAAATAGGAAAGATAAATATCATTACTGCTAGTTCACAGATGAAGAGATATAGGCTCAAAAATGTTAAATGTCTCATAAAGGTATACCCCATCAAGTCTTAAGTCCTTGTTCAGGAAGAAAATGTGAATAATTAACAAATTTAAAAAAAATAACAACAACAATAGTGATAATGCAACTAATGTATCCAAATATTGTTCAAAATCTTTTCATATTCTACTCTTACCAATGACACTGGGAGGTTTTCCGTAATTTTAATCCAATTTCTTAGAAGCAAAAACAATGACCTGGTAAGACGAAATAACTCCCACTGAGAGATATATCTAGTAAATCATGGAGGTGGGACTCAAACCTATGCTTTCTGACACCAAAACATGTGTCAGAAAGCCTGGCTACCCACTACTCACCTTTTAATCCTATGGTTTTACCATGATTTCTATGATTGTGCATGTTGAACTGATGCACACAAATATACTACATAAATATATCTCTGTTTTTATCATAAATATGACATATTTACCCCAGAAATTGCATGTACACAGGGAATTGGTTTTGTTTTCCCATTGATGCTGGTGGCCCATTATCTACTAAATTACCTAGGTCCTACTCTAAACTATTAGTTATAAGTTGGCTACTCATTTGATTAAGGAGGATAGTTGTGATTGTGACGCTCACACTAATTGTGCGTGATAATTCACTTGTTGTTGACATACACTGGTATATACAGAGAGGCAGAAATGACCCAGGCAACCCCACAGAATTCCCAGTAACCAGCTGTCTTTCTCTTCTATGCAAGCTGCTAGGAAACTTCTCAAGTGCAGTAGTAATGTTTAGGGCACTACTGTCCTACAGATCTTTTATGTCTCTTAACCATTGCATAAGATTGCAAACTTTCCAACAGACATTCACAGTAGGTGCTCGAACCATGTGTATATACTTAATCAGTGACCTCTCAAATATTTAGTATGCATGAATTTTATTTTAAATTTTATACCTTTTCTCGACAGCTGAGGTTTAAGCAGACAGTCTGGTAGGAAAAATAGACCAGTAATTAATTCATTCAAGCATTTGAGTGCCCTCTCTCTATAAAGACAGAGTACTAAATGCCTGGTGGTTATGCTGTACTTTACTTCAGGATATTCTAAGTCACAGAAAAACCTGCAAGTTAATAATCAAGCACCTCTTTTTTTTGGTTGCTTGCTTGGTTGGATGGTTGGTGGTTTGTTGGAAAGGCAAAGAAGAGATAAGAGATGATTTTCTCATTTCTTCTCTCTCTCTCTCTCTCTCTCTCACACACACACACACACACACACACTTTTGCTTGGTCCCCAGCCCCTTTGATGTTTTGTACTCAGTGTTGGACTTGACTGACACAAGAAACTCCCTGTAGAGAGGCAGGTTTCCTCTGCGCTACAGCTGGTTTCCATGGTGCTGAATTGCCCATTTAAAAGTATGCGTGGCTCCTCAGGTGCATACAGGGCACCAGTGCCCGTGCCAACCACAGGTCATTCAAGGCCAGAAGGAATAAGACATTTGTACTGCACATAAACAACACCAGGCCATGCAATTTTATTTTATGCATTTTGGCTCCCATTTAGAAAAAAGAAATCTCATTATCTCGTGGCATATATTTTAAGGTCAGTTAATCATGTAGGTTGTTTTCACTTTGAAAACTACTTTTAAATGGATGATTTTGTGATTGCTTGGAGCTTGGATAAATACTCAGATCTGTGAACAAATATATCTTAAGGCATCCTTTTCCACTCCGTTCCTTGATTTCCTTTAGATTTGGGGCTGTAGGAAAGGAAAATGCTACCCTAAGTTAGTTGTACAGGCAGGAGGGAATGTTGGCTGGGATAGCCATTTCTAGCGTCCTTAGATTTGTTTTTTTCAAAGAATATACTATGCAAGCAAAACACCAATTAAGTTACTAAGCACTGGAAATTTGAACACACACTCATTTCTTATTTTGTATTATTCACAAGATTTTTTTTTTTTTTTTTTTTTTTTTACCAGGGCGAGTAGAGTTGATTGCATCCAAAAACCAGAATAGTAAGCCTAGAGCACATCTCAGATGAAGGATATTTTAGTTACGAGTAGTACTGAATTTTTTTAAAGTAATACTTTGGAAATGTTTCAGTAAAGAGTCTAAACTACCTAATAACATGCACATTATCATTATCTATAGTCTAGAAAAACATAAGTCTGTAGTAAAAGTTAGTATTGGGAATCTTTTCCTTCCTTGAAACATAGATCCCACATGTCTAGAGAAAATGCAAATGAAAATAGTAAATTTCTATTTTTTTTTAAATGAATATGTTCAGTGACAAAAACAAAACAGAACAAAACACTAGTTTCTTAATTTTTGTAAATGGGCTGGCTAATTGCAGGTGAGACCTAGCATAGTAATTGAGAAATTTCAGCTGCTCAAGAGCATCACTATGGGAGTGCCTTGCATGGTCCCTTGCATGGTCTGTCAGTTCCTGGAAAGGGTGTAAGTTAAAGTCCTCAGAGCTCAGGGCTTCACTCTTGCTGCTTTTAAGTGGGAGACGGGAGATGGGAGATGGGAGATGGGAGATGGGAGAAGCTGGAAACCCCGTGTGGTGTTGGGACTTCACCTGTGGCTTTCTCTGTGACTGTGTCTAAGAAGCACCAGAGGTTGGGGAAGAAGGTGGGTGAGTGAGACTAAGAGAACAGAACCTGAGTTAAGTTTGAAAGGAAATGAGGTGAAGAGCTTTGTCAACCCCCAAAGCCCAGAAATTCCTCTATGCCTCCACAGACCAAATCTTGATGGTGGGTGCTGGGCATTTAGGGCCATGAGTCCATGGCCCTTCCTTGCCTTTTGCACTCTTCAGGCTGCCCCACCTAGGATCCCCACATTTAGTCTTTAGTCTCTTTCTATTTCATCTGAGATCAGGGCTCAGAGTCTCCTAGGGAGTTCCCTGGACTGGGGACAGGATCATACTCGGTGGCAGGCAGGCTGTGCAAATTTGGGAGCAAGTGGGAAACTTAAGTGCTTGTTGATGTTGCTAACTGATCATCCTCCTCACTCTGTGAACCTTCAGCCAGAAATCAGAGCCGCACTCTGCCCCACTCTAGTGGAACCCTCCAGACTTTGCAGACTCTAAGTGGAAGAACCCAACTTAGGGGTGAAAAGTTGGAGACTCTGGGCTAGCAGGCTCTAGGATATTCCCACGTCCCTAGTGGTCCCGGTATTCTACTCAGTATCCCGGCATGCTTGCTGGTACTCAGAGCCCAGGTTGCGGGGCACCAGGGCTGCGGATCTGGACCGCCAGACGCTCACCCAGGCGTCTGGGAAAGATTATCTGCGCGCCCAACTCAAGTGGCTACAGCAGCGCGCGACTCCTCACCCAGAGTAGGGTGCCAGCCCCTGTGAACCTGAATCCCTGCACTTTTGCCCGCGTTTCCGGAGCACCAATTGAAAAACCCGCCGTCTGTACCTCCCGGGGAAGTCCGGGACCCGCCAGGAGGGAAGCAGTGACGCGCCTTTCCTTTTTTTGTAGAGCCTCCCATGCGCTCTGACCTCCACTATCCCCAGCTCCTGCCCCCTCGCCAGCGCACGTTGCCTCGCCCGGGACCCGCTGCGTTCGCGCTGGCCGCGAGGAGCGACCAAGTCCCCGGAGCCGGCAGCCTGGGGCGCTCCTCTGGGCTCACTCACCGATCCTGAGTACTTGCGGGGCGCTCTGGGGGAGGACGTAGCAGAGGAAATAGAGGAGTGTCCAGCTGGTGTCCCTGGTCCAGAGCCCAGGCTGGGCGACGAGTGTGCCGCGCTCCATCTTCCTAGCTTCTTAATTCATGCCGAGATACAGCCGCTGCCGCACGCCCACAAGATGCACCCCCCTTGGGCCAGGTCCCCACCTCATCCTCCCTGGATGCTCCGGGTCCGCACTCTGCACGCTGTCCCCAGAGCGAGATCGAGGAAACCCGCGTGGGAACGCGGAGCTGGCTGGCAAGGCTGAGCTCGCTCAGGGCTCCTCGCTTCTGTCGCTAGCCCATCACCGCTCCTCCTCCTCCTCCTCCATCGGCCGCAGACCGCGGAGGATCAGCGCGCTCCTGTTCTCAAAGCCCAGAGACCAGCCGAGGAAAGTTGCTGCCCCAATTTGCGGGAACGTCTCCCTCATTCGTCCTCTGGTCAGATGCAAAAGTAGGAGGCAGGTGGAGGATGCAGACAGAGGAGGGGAAACGGGGAAAGAAGGCGAACGGAAGAGAGAGGGTACTGGGTGAGTTGGTGCAGGGCTGTGATGAGCTCTAGCAGGTTAACTGGGATCCTGGGATCGGAGCCACGCTCTTGCTTCTCTCATCCTCGCTTTCCTCCTCCCCTCTCGGGCCCCACCCTTTATTTACTGCCCGCCCCAACCCCACTGATCAAGATACACACACACACACACACACACACACACACGCACGCACCCAGAGGCGCGCTCATTCTCCCTCTCCCTCAACTTTGCGCTCTGCTGCCGGAAAGTCGATTGAGTGTTGCATCCTCCAGGCAGATCAAATCTAAACTATTGGTCCGAGCAGAGGTAGGAGCCTCTGGTGTCTGCTCTCAGTGGCCAGAGGGACCTCCTAGGTCCCTGTGGTAATGTCCCTGTGCTCCTATTAGGGGTCCTAGAGACGTCCAACTATGGCTGGTCCTATCATTTAATGGAAAATTGTCTTTTTGAACACCGGTATTTCAGAGTCCATCAGAGCTCCCGTTTTAACTCTGATAAGGATGAAGAAGAAGAGAAGGGGGAGGAGAGGAAAGAGAAACCTTCAGGACTCTAAGATTGTATAGTGGCTTCTTTGCTATTTGGATTCGAGATAATTTCTTGTAAATTGCTTCTATTTACACGTGCAGAACTGGGAAAGAGGCAGCCTCCAGCGCCGCTGCTTTTCTTGATTTCTTTTGACTGTCACGTTTGAACACTGGAAGATAGGCTATTTTAACAATGTAGGTTTGGAGACTATTTCTTTACAGAAGGACAAGGACACTTCTCTGGGGAAATCAGTATTTGATCGTGTTGGTTTAATTTCCTTCGGGTTTTGTAGGGAATGTTCTATATAAACGTTTGCTAGTTCTGTGTGAACATATCACAGAGATTTTTTTTTTTCTAAGTATGGATTTTGGAACACTAATTGAAACTGAGTCAATCCATATGAAAAATAGGTCCACAGTTACATGGAGAATAGGAAACAATTGCAAAAGAAATCTAATATATCTTAAAATGCATTCATTCATTCATTCAACAAATAGCTACTGAGTATCTTGTATGTGGTGCCAAACACTCTATTTTTCACTGAAGGCCCAAGAGAGGCTAGAACCTCACTGCTGGAAGGTGGTCAGTTCACACATCAAGTAGCATGCCTCATTCTGGACACTTTGAGATGACAGTTGACAAAATAGAACGTATCTTCGGGTAAGAAGAGGGACTGATATGGATTTAGGAATGTATGTTATACATGGGAAGACTGAGGAAACCGAGAAGAATTAGGGGCATATACTGGTTATCTTCAGAAATTTGAAGAGATCTCATGTTAAAAGAAAGTAGTCTTACTCAGTGTTAGTTAAATGAGAAGAAATAAGAAAAATAAGAATGATGGATGGAAATTGTAGAAGAGTTTATAAATTTCACCTCATTTTGGGGAGCATTTCTAAAACCAGAGAGTGTCTAACGATGGCATGACCTGCTTCAGCAGAGTCAAACTCTCCATTCATTCATTTGCTCATTTATTAGATTTCATGCATATTTATTGGGCAACTATGATGTGTGAGGCATTGTGCCAAGCCCCGGGAGAAACAGCTGGGATACAGATATTGCTATCCTGAAACTTATAGGCTGTAAATAAGTATGACCATGGACATGAAGCAAAAGAGGAATCTAACCTCATTTAGGAGTTTGGAAAGAACTTGTTGAGGGAACGATGCTTCAAAACTCAAAGAATGGGTAGTTTATAAGTGACTGGTATTTCTTAAAGCAAGAATAAATGCAAAAACTGTTAGAGGGTTTATTTTTAAACCTGAAGATTTGTGTTGAGCATATCAAGTAGTCATTTTTTCTTGGTACATCCAGGGCCAATCTATAGTACAATTGCATGGATAGAATTTAAAAACCCAAGGTCTAGAATTAAGTCAGCTTTTGGACAAACTGTGTTTAAATTCTGGTTTTACCAATTTCTAGGGTTTAGCCTTGATGAAATTGCTTTATTTCTCTGTAGTAGGCTGCTGGTGCTTACTCACATCCAGTTCTCTCCTTCTCTGACACATGAAAGCCTGTACCTTTTCAGTTAGGTGGAATCATGTGACTATTTGCCAATGAAATGTGAGTGGAAGCTCACCACTTCCAAGTGAAAATGAAGGCAGTGAATAGATTCTACATGGTCCTGAAGGATTCTCTTTTCCTGCCAAAGTAATTCTGAGAGCCACAAGTACTAGAGGTCAAGAGGAAAGCAGCCTGGATCCCTGACGTACATTTTGCAAGGGAGTTGATCAGAATAGTTGTCAGACCAGCAACATACTGGTGACAAATCAGTCACAATTCAATTCTATGTTTTAATCCATGAGAATGTTGAGATGTTAGTTAGTGCAGCATCATCTACTCTTTACTGATAAACTCTCTATGACTTATTATCCTCATCTGTAAAATGAGAATAATAATACCACTCTAGGGCCATTGGAGGATTATATAAGCTACTGCATATCAAGTGTTTCCCAAAACTCTTGTTACTCAGTATATATAAGTTCATTTGTGGTAATTACTTTTCTGGTTAAAATCCATGCATACATTTGTGGTTGTAATATGCCCCAGATTGCAGATATTAAAATATTTTGTTTGTTGGGAAAGGAGTCAACAATATTGTTCCAATTAATAGTACACTAATCGTAATTGGTCCAAAGCAATTTAAGCAAATTTGGTTACTTTCTAACTGTGTTACCTTTGGACTATGATTAAACAGTTCATTTTGGTAGTTAGAGATATTAGAGAGCTTTCCATATCCTAGAGCATGTTTCTTAAAGAATAAATGACACACTTAAGTTATTTTTCTGTATCATCTGTAAAATTCTATAAAGCTTAAAATGGAAATTTATTTCCTTGTTAAAATGCTTCCCTCCATTGCTCATGTATACAGGCTCATGGTGTTGAGTTACTCATGAGTGATCTGCAGCTGCTGTTAATTTGTGCTGTGCTTTTTAGAAGGACCATATTTTGTGCATGTATGCATCCAGGTTTTTTTTTTTTTTTGACCAAAATGATTCTGGTAATCACTCTTGATTCACAATTTTTCATTGTGCCCTCTTAAGAATAAAAATGTCCAACTGAATGCATGCTGTCTTTTTCCCATTCCTCAAATCTTAAGCTTAAGTTGATATACTGTGGTTAATAATAAATCAGTACAATAGTGTGCAGCGTTGTGCTTTCTATGAGAGCTGGTGGCATTACTTAGATACTAATCCATTTAAAATTACTTAATTTTTAGAAGATAACTAGATACAAAGAAAAATTGCTTAAAGTAAGCTAAGAAATACAGATGTTATACTGTGTTTTCAAAATGTGGTGAGTATACTTGAGTATACTTATAATGTTACCCAGGGCACTAAAATCAAAAGATCAAGTGACTTTTAGAGCCTGCTGAGAACTTGTAGCCGATTTAGGATCAAAATCCTGAGTTCTCAGCTTCTTCTTTATACTCTTTCTTGCTAGGTGATGCCACATATTTCTATGACATTAAATACTACCTTTAAAGCAAAGATCCCCAAATTTTGTCTTTTGCTCAGATCTTGCCTCTGAACTCCAGAATCATGCAGCCAATTCTAACATTTCTAACTGACTCAACATCTCAAACTCTTTTTTTTTTAGCTTCAATTTGCATTTCTTTTTTTTAATTTCTGAATATTACGGGGGTACAAATGTTTAGGTTACATATATTGCCTTTGTCCCACCTGAGTCAGAGCTACAAGTGTATCCATCCCCCAGATGGTGCACACCGCACCCATTAGGTGTAAATATACTCACCCTCCTCCCCCCAACCTGCCTGACACCTGATGAATGATGTTACTATATGTGCACTTAAGTGTTGATCAGTTAATACCAATTTGATGGTGAGTACATGTGGTGCTTGTTCTTCTATTCTTGTGATACTTCACTTAGTAGAATGAGTTTCAGCTCTATCCAGGATAATACAAGAGGTGCTAGATCACCATTGTTTTTTTGTGGCTGAGTAGAACTCCATGGTATACATATACCACATTTTATTAATCCACTCATGTCTTGATGGGCACTTGGGGTGTTTCCACATCTTTGAAAACTCTTGATTCAGTAACATGTCATTGCCCCTACACCAAGTCCTCTCTCAAATTTTCCCATTTCCATCTGAGCACCACTTTCCATCCTGCTATTAAAACTGGAAACTCGGCAAGTAACCCTTGACTTCTTTCTTTCTTCTGCCCCTTACCTAATACCCAGTTTATTTTCATACAATAATGGTTTTACCTTCAAAACATGCCTTTAATGTGCTTCTTTGAAGTTCCACTGATATCATACTAGCCTGGGGTTTCTCAACCTCAAAACTTTTGATATCTTGCAGTAGAAATTATTTTTTGTGGAGGCTGGCTGTCCTTTTCATTGCAGGATGTTTAGCAACATCTCTGGACTCTGTCCACTAGATGTCAGTAGTACCTTCCTCCCAAGGTGTGACAACCAAAAATGTCTGCAGACATTGTCAAATGTCCTTTGAAGTACAGAATCAGCCCTGGCTGAGAAACACTGCACTAGCCCAGGTCACCAAGATCTTCCATCTGATCTATTGCAATAGACCCTCGATAGTCCCTCTCCTCTCATTTGCCTCTTGCTGTCCATTTTGTCTGATCTAAATTAGCTCCTTCCAGTAGTGTCCTTCACAGTGCATTGCTTCATTCCCACATGGTCATTACCAACTCTCTAATTATTTTATTTATTTTGTTATAAATTTAAAGTGGACTCTTTGTCTGCTTTGTTTACCTCAAAGCTCAGTGCCTAGAACTGTGCTGGCACTGGGGGAGCTTGAGTACTACTCTCTGAATGAGTAAATGGGTGAATGAGTGATACTCTCTCATTAGACACACAACCTACAATCCATAGCTGCAAATTTGCAAGATTGAGCTGAATTATAAGCGCAAGTCCTCTTTTAGTTTCATTCAAAGATCCTACGTTGATTAGCTTAATATTTATTGTTATACTCAGTACATGTCTGGCAAAACCAGAGTATCATCTTGCATGTGCTTCTTCAGATTTCAGCAAAATGTTATATGGAGTAGGGGTTTTTCTTAACATTTCATTTTCAACAACATGATTATCATTACACACACCTTCACAATTTTACTGTAATTTCCATACTAACACTGGTCTATTTGCTAAAGCACTATGGAAAGCAGCTGTAGTGAAATCTTTGAAGGGAAAAAAAAAGTATCTTATGTATTCATCCCTTTACATCCTATTATAACAACCTGAGTCTGTGAAGAAATTCACTCACATAGATCTGAACATCATAGGTATTTGGCTACTTCCATACAAGTGGGGCTTACCCAAGGGTAAAGAAGAAGGGAACCAGGCTGGGCACTTAGGATATTGGGGTACTGGGGCCCCCACCATGGGCTGGCCACTACCTATAGCTCACTGCTATTAGACAAGTCCCCTCACCTCCTTAGGCTTCAACTGCTTCAACCACAGCATGAAGTGGTTGGACTAATATCCTCCATCTCCCCTCTCAGACCTAAGAGTCAATATAAATTATAGAAATTTTATAAAGGAAGAGCTCACATTTTCTATTCTCTTTTGTTTATAAGTAGGATAAGCTTTTCCTTAAGATAATGAACATTTATTTTGTACTTAGTATATATGCAGGGCACACTGTTCTTCATGTTTTTACATGTATGAACTTAATACTTACAGCAACCTTGGGAGGTTAGTACCACTATTATGCAAATATTCCAGATAAGGAAACTGAGGCATAAAGAGGTGAAGTAATATGTCAGAAATGATACAGCTAAGTGACAGAGGCAGAATTTGAACTGATTCAGTCTGGCTCTAGAGCCCCCATTGATTCTTTTTTTTTAATTAATTAATTAATTAATTTTTTAATGTGACCTTGTTTGTAACCCACTTATTTTCTTTTTAATTGAAATGAAATTCACAAAACAAAAATTCATCATTTATAAACAATTTATTTGCATTTAGTACATTTACAGTGTAGTGTACCCACAAACACTAATATTTCTAGTGTGGCTGAAAGTCATGAGTAAGACAGGAGGAGGAAAGGTAAAACCAGAGAGGGGCAGTGGGAACTTAGATCAGCTGAGGACTGTGGGCTGCCGTCAGGACAGATTGTTCTTCTGGATGAAATGGGGAGTCGCTGAAGGTTTTGAATAGAAGAATGACATAATTAGGCTTGTGTTTTGTTTTGTTATGGTTTGTTTCTAGGACTATATTTGGTATTAGAGGCCCAGTGAATAGATATATTTCTTGTCCTTATGGAGCCTAGAGTCAAATAAATAGTTCTGCAAATAAGTATGTGGTTACAAATTGTGTCAGTGATCATAATCGATAAACTAAACTTTAAGTGCAAAGGTACAAATCCTAAAGTGTGGGGCTCAAGGACAAGTTATCACAAAGTGAACACCTTCACGTCATTAATAACCCAGACAGGAACTAGAACACCATCAGCACCTCTGTGGTTCTTCCCAGATACTACCCAAATCCCCCAGACCGTATGTAACCACTATTTTGGTTTTCAATAGCAGAGGTTAGTTTTGCCTGTTTTGAGACTTAGTATAAACATAATACATATTCTTTTGTGCCTGGCTTTTTTCAGATGATAGTTAACACTTACTGAGCCCTTAATTATATGCCAGGCACTATGTTTAGTGGTTTACATTTCAGAGTCACCATGACCCATTCTACAGAAGAGGACACTGAGGCACAGAGATAGAACGCAGGTTTCCTGAGGGAAAGCTATAGGTGGTGTCAAGAGATTTTAGAAAGCAGAATTTTGTTTGGATTAGGAGCTTAAGCAAGACTACTCTGAGGATTAGCCTTTATGTCTTGCCTTAACGGGTAGTTGGTAGTTACTGCAAGGGAAAGGCAAAGAACATTCCAGGCAGAGAGACGGTTCTGCTGTTGGAAGCTCCCAACCATATAAATGGCCTCAAATAAGGCCTGTTTGGCTGCTGTGAGCTGCAGAGATGGTGGCACCAGATGAAATGGGAAATGTGAGCAGACTCTGGATCCTTAGCGATCCTTACAGACCTTCCTGAGAGTTGGAGAATTTGTTATAAAACCGATGCAAAACCTTGGAGTCTGGCTTCATCTTTCCTCTGTCTCATTTGTAGTTATTCACCCATCCAGTTACGTGCTGCTTAAGGCAAAGCACCTCCCCAGCCTGGGCCACAACAAATATCAGCTGCTTCTTGCGTTTGCTTCGGGTGTTCCTCCCCAGGCGAACTTTCCAGATCTCTCCCTTCTCACTTGGCCCCAGCAACACTGGTCCTCTTCTGGTCTCCACTCATGTCTGACTCTTCATATCTCAGGACAGTTCCCCAAGCTGCTCTCAGCACCTAGTATTCGTTTTCTCACACGTTACCTGGTTAAGGATAATTCATGCCTCATATCTGATTATTCAGAGAGGCTTTCATTGGGTACACAGCGAAAAATATGTCCACCCATTCTACTCCTCCTTCGGCACCCTATACTTTTCCTCTTCAGCAGTTACCACCAATTTTAGCTATTTGTTAATTTGTTTGGGGTTTTTCTTTTTCCTTCTAGCTGCTAAGCATCAGTACAGCAGGGTTTGTTCGTATGTTTTGTGGCTCTCTGCACATGCCCAATTCCTGATAAGTAGTAGGAATTCAATTCACATTGGTAGACTGACTAGATTTGAATACTTGGAATGTCAAGAGTTCCATAAGGTCCGACAAAGAAATCTCAGTTCAGGAAGGGAGGTTCAAAATGGTGTAACTTGTGCGCATAACTACTGTATTCAATGTTCTAATAAAGTTTGCTTTTTTTGTGCTCATTTTGGCAGCATCTACACTAAAGCTTGCTTTTGCCTAGTGTTTTAATAATTACTATTTTCAGCAATCTGATATGCTCAAACTATTTCAGTTTTGGAATGATTAAATAAGTGCACAGAAATCTTAAAGAACCTATGTTAGAGAGCTACTAATGGACTTTAAAAAGCTAAAATTGAAGCTCACAACCATTATAAACATTCTAATTTTTATTCAACTCCCACACTTCCTTACAGATTTCCAATTTAAGTCTCCTGACAACAAAACACATTAAGCTTCTTCATATTTAAATCACATAAATTAAACCAAATTTCTAATTATTAGATCTGGCTTAATTTCTTTCCTCGTACAGGAAGTGTCATCTGTTTTTAAATAATTATTTTTTATTTATCAGAGCAATACATGTATATAATTTTAAAAGTTAGGTAATACCAAATAAAAACCTAACAAAACAGCAGCGCTTCTTCCTGTTCCTCCAGCTCCTCTCCTCCATCTCTTTCAGCTATTTGTCCAGCATTTATACATCTCATATTTCTCATATTTTCTCCATAATAGACATAAGTAGTGTCTGTCAGCTCCATCAGCCTGAGGTATTATCTATTGACTTTATCATGGTATATGAGATTTTACTCTTTAACACCTTCATCCCGTTGGTTTCCCTTTCTCCTCTTCTTAATATACTGCAATTTTAGGTTCAATCATTGTTCGGAGTTTATATTCTACTCTGGTATGATGTACAACCGAGCACTGTACTATGCTATGATTACATTTTCTTTTTCTTGCTTTTTGTTTTTCCAGATGTTAATTTTTTTCCTTTTCTTCTTTAGCTTGATCTCTTTGTATCTAACAGTAATCTTCTTCATAGCTTTCCATGGCCTCTCTCTGTCTAATGCTCACAAATTTACTCACATCATTTTCCCGCCTTGAAGACATCCTCCACGGATACTTCCATTTCCCGGATCTCTGTACTGAGCTCTCCTGGCCTTCAATGTAGCTGTCATTTTGGCATTTTATTCTCTGTCAGTCTAGGATATTCCTGTCTTTCCCTTCTGGTTTCTGGATCTCATGTACCCAGAGTTAGCCAACCCATACGTTTGAGGGCATAGTCCCTAATACTTTCCTCCAAACCAACTAAAACTACTCATGGACTCAATTATTTACTCTTTATTTATAAAGACTCAAAGAACTCACTAAAAACTATTATTCTAATGGTTATGGTTTATTACAGAAAAATGATTCAGATTAAAATCAGCCAAAGTAAGGGACACTCAGGGTGGAGTCTAAAACGTTTCTAAAACGGGAAGTCTCCATTCTCTTCTCCTTATGGAGTTAGGATATGTTACCCTCTGAGCACCAGAATGTGGCAATATGCGTGGATATTGCCAACCATGGATGCTCCCACAAGCTTCAATGTTCAGAGGTTTTATTGAGATTTCATTACATGGGTGTAATTGATGAATTCATTGCCCTCTTATGTGACCCAAAGTCCCCACTCTAAATCACATGCCAGTCCCCACCCTAAGACTACTGCTTGTGGCCAGCTATTACCTTAAATAAACATACTCCTATAAGGTATGGCATAAACTACCTCCCAAAAGCCAGACCTCTCTGGGTAAGGCAAAATTCCTTACTAAGCACATGTAGTCTTTGGTTTACTCCCTAGTTTTGGCAGAGCAAGTGCTTAAGAAGTTCACTTATATTACAAAAGAAAAAAAAAAGAACAATAGAGCATCAGCAGTGGCAATAGTGACAGCCAGCTCTTGTAATAACATGGCCTCAGTCAGGACTGGTAGCCCTCGACACCACACACAGGGCAGAGTTTTCATCCTAGAATCTACTTTCACCATCACCTTAGGGATTCTATTTTCCTTGTTCCTGTATTTCATCTCTGGTGTTTTTGGTTTTGCCTTGAATCCTATTTCCTCTCCCTCTTCTTGTTCTTGTTTTCCTTCTCTTTTCTTTTTCTCCTCCTCCTCTCTCTCCTCCTCTTCCTTTGTCTATGTCTCTCTGCCTTTGTTTCTATCTTTGTCCATCTCTCTCTTTCTCTCAACAAATACTTGAGTAATTTTCTGAGCTAAAGTGCTCACGCAATCTCTCTTTCTAAAATTCAATTTATTCAGATATTGTACCTTTTGTATTTGTCCCTGTCTTTATCAACTTGTATAGCTTTCTAGGATATTTTCTCAACTCTGTTGTTCAATTCTTTTATGATTTTTTAAATTTATGCAATTGTGTTTTAAATTTATGAGTTGGTTTTCCTCTGAGTGTTTTTAAATATCTCTTTTTTTCTTGCATAGTTGCAAGAAAATATCTTTAATTTTTTTTTTTTTTACCTCTCTGAAGATATTACTGGGAGACCCGCCCTTCCCTGCCAAATAGGCTCTTGTTTTAAGATACTTTCTTCTGTGTATTTTAGTCTCCCACCTTTCATGGTAGAAAACTTCCTCAAATATCCTTTAACCCTGTTTTGCCTGCTCATGTTTAAGAAAGGGTGACTAGAATGAGGATTGTAAGATCTGAGGGCAATGGACAGAGCTTGTGATTCAAAGCTTGGCTGAAGAGTGACCTGAAGTGACATCGGGGAAATTCTGATGTCAATACATTTAAGAGTTTGAGAGTATGTTTAAGAGTTTTCTCCTGGGCTGATTAAATTCCCAAGAGAAGAATCTTCTGGCACCCTTCCTTAGGAATGACGATCTGATTGTCAGTGACCTGGGAGGCTCATGAAAGAAGAAAGCTAGAGAACTTCAACTTCTGGAGAATATCACCCCAGTTTCATGTGATGGTCATGGGCAGAGAAAGTTATCCAGTGGTGTGGACCTACTTGTTTCTTAAAGAGCTTTCCAGTAATCTTTTTTACCCTGGATCTCCATTTCCTGCAGGTCCTGAGGTGTTCCAGGCTACCAGCATTGAGCCATGTGAGTTTTCTACCCTGAAGATCAGGTTGACTCTTGCCTTTGTGCAGTACTGCTTTAAGTTTTAGCTTTCTCTAGTTGGCCCAGTAAGTTTCCACTCCTCTGATTATCTGTTCCCCCAGTTCTTGTATTCTAACAGTTGTTGTGGTAGGGTTTGTTCAATCCTCCACCTTTACCAACCGACATTTTTTATAACTTTTAATGTAAATTGCTGTAGCTGATGTTCTCAGCAGTCATTTCTGTATGTGAATGTGGCTTCCTGAAAACAGCTGGGACTTTCTGCCTAAGAGTTCTTCTCTCCTTCTTTCCTCCTCCCCTCCCTTCCTTCCTTCCTTCCTTCCTTCTTCCTTCCCTCCCTTTCTTCCTTCCTCCCTTCCTTCTTTCCTCCTTCCCGCCTTCTTTCCCTCCATCCTTCCTTCCTTCCTCCCTCCTTTCTTTCCTCCTCCTTCCTTCCTTCCTATCTTTTTGATTGTGGAAGTCTGGCCTGTGTTTGGTGCCAGACAGTCAACACCCTTGGAAGCAGCACCTCAGTAGCCAGTGCTCTGAGGCGTGTTCTATACTTTCTCCCACAGTTTCCCAGAGAGATTTCATTCCAGTTGCCTGCAGTGATAACATACTCGTCAGTGCATATTTTATCAGCTTCCTCTCCTTCCCCATCTCATATCCCTGCTTCTCTACTAGTCTTTAATGGAATCACCTCTAAAATTATCTAATAACACTCAAATCCTTATCTCAGTGTCTGCTTCTGAGGAGACTCTAGCTATTTCTCAACCTTTTTATGTTTTTTTACCTACACTTCTTTTTTAGTTTGCTCATAATTATTATATAATTATAATTTTTGAGGATTGGGCTGTTAATTGTATCCTTGGTTACAGCAACAGAGGTCACAGTTATAAGAATCATATGTGATAACGTATTTCTTCATGGCAAGCTCTTTCCTACTTTAGGAAGCTAACATATCTTCTTATTTAGGAAGTAATGCATATTATAAGATATCACTTTATTAAAGTGTCCTGAGTGTGCCCATGGCCAGTCAATTTTAGAAGCATCTCTGCATTTGTGTACTAATTGCTTTTGAATCATTTGTAGCATAATAGCAAGGTGAAAGCAGAATGATCTCAGTCATAAAAAGCCACTAAATCCCAAGTGGGAAAAAACAGAAATGCATACTTCTGCGCAGCTCAGATATTTGAGGCATTTGAAGTGATCTCTAAAAGTGTGCTGCATAATGAGGAAAAAACAGATAAGAGCTCAGATGTATGTTTATCCCAGGGCAAGGTAAACAAATTTCCTCCCACCACAGTACAAATCATTGAGCTGAAAATTCACACAGGAAAGCATAGCAGTTTATCAACTGACTCTCTGTTTATCTTTTAAAATCCTCAAAAAGACAGCCTTTTGTAAAATACTATTACCAAGTACCTATATTCTGTAAAATTACTTAGAAAAGCAACTGGAAATCTTAGAGTAATATTGATTTTTGTCATTGAATGGTTCTACAATAATCAATGAGAACATTTTTCCTCTTGCAGCAGTTGACGTTATCAGTTTTAACTCTCTCTGTATGTTTTTCTTCCCTAACAACCATAATAGGTAATTTGAAGTATTGAAGGTGTCTTCTCTCCAGTAGCCAATTGACTGCATTCCTTCTCCTTCTTTTTTATAATTTTAACATAAAGCAAACAAAACAACTATTTCTGTTGTGTCCTCTACACAACTGCCACAGCAAATTTGGAACCATATGTTCCTATTTGGTGCATGTCGTGGAAAAGTGAAGAATGTCACAGTGTGGCTTACAGGCTCTCTGGCAATGCCGCAGAAAATCCTCTAGGACGTGTTGCCACACCCCAGACAGCAGTAAAGGTGGAATTTTACCCAGGATTTAGGAAAAGCAGCATACCCAGTACACACCCTGCCCCACCTTTGTCTTTGGGAGTCACCTTGATAATGTTACTTACATGGGTGAATGTTGCTGCAGAATCAGACAAGTTCCTCTTTATAGCCTTATGTAGCTATGTCAATGTGACAAATAAAAATATTGAAATGAGATGTAGATCCAGATGCTTATAGCTTTACTCTCCTGCCCAGCCCTATCTCAACTGATATAAAATCTGTGCTATATCACCACCAGCCTTACCTATCACCTAAGAGAATTTTAAAATTAGATTACATTCTTGCTAGTTGGCGAAAAGGAAACTGAGTCACTAAGAGGCTTCAATATTTTTGTTCTAAACCACAAAGCAGATTTATTCTGTCCATGCATTACTTCCCCAAATGTGCTGTGCTCGTTCTCAACTTGGAGTTTTATTTATCAATCTGTTCATTAACCAAATGTTTCTTTCATTCTGAACAAGATATTGTGACTCACACTTCTGGGGAATTAAGAAAATGTATGTGAGTCTAAAGACAAACCAAAAATTTAAGGTCACAAACTACTTATTTAAATCACACATACATTATTTATAGACAAAGTAGGATATAAAATAACAATTAATTTAGTCTTTGTTCATGGAAGTACAATCTTGGTTTTCTGTTTCTTTCTCTGTGGCACTCCTGAAACCACGTCCTATCCTACAATTTCAGATACTCCTGCCTGTCTTAGTCATATCTGATTTTCAAGTCACACTGATTCTACATATATGGCATTGGGGAGGTGTAGCATCAAAATCTTAAAAAATAAATTGCTGTTATTTGTTTATTATTCTCCTTCATTTTCCTCAAACAAAAGAGAGAAAAGGAGAGAGAGAGGGAAAGAGGGAAGGACGGAGGGGGGGGGGAAGAAGGAGAAATAGTCCAAATATTCAGTAAAACATACATATTAAATACAACAATGTGTTGAATTTGGGCTATGCAAGTATAAAATGGAGGTTTCTTATTTAGTAGCAGCAATTTGTGAGCACAGGAGTTGGCAATGATAAAAATGTCCAAAGTCACAAATACAGTATGTAGTTAGTCATGGGTGGTGTTATTTGGCTGAAAAATAGCCTTATTTTGCCTTTCTTTCCCCTAACCACATTCAGAATTAGTGAGAAGAGTGAGGAGAACCAGCAGGAAGATAGAACAAAAAGCTGACAGAATCAAAGAAGTGTTCAAACAGCCAGCTGAATGCATTGCATTTCTCAACCACAGAAATATTTTCAGGTGATTCCGTTTTTGACAAAACGTGGGAACAACAGGATCTACAACACTTAAAAGCAAAACTCAACAACTCTAATAATAGTTACAGAAGTGAAAGCCAATTTGGATAAAATAAGACATTGACTCAAGTCCTCTGGGAGGAGATTTTTGAAAACAAAGTTTACAAAAATCTCATTTTGCCTTTTGGGAAATCACTTTCCTCTGTGCACGTTGACTCCTTTTCTGGACGTCTTTATTTCTGGGAGAAATTTCCTGCAGCAATTCTTTCCCGTTTGACACCATGGAATGTCTTCCCTTCCCTTTCCCCTTTCCCTTTCCCTTTCTTTGTCCTTCCCCTTCCCTTCCCTTCTCTTCCTTTCCTTTCCTTTTCACAACAAAGTGGCTAAAAGGCTATTTCATGCTCTGGTCCTTGGCTGAGCATGTGTCTGTGGCTCACCTTCCCTGAGAAGGATGCACATTAGTGATGGGGCACAAGAGAACTCCATTTCATGGGGTTTAGTGTCTTAGTGCATGTAAATTTCTACTGATGTGCCCAAAAGGTAGCAGATAAAAATATTACCTTAGTGTCCATTAGCTCACTCTCTAGGAATGGTAAAGCTAGCTTGGTTTATATGGAATTCATATAAACTCTTGTCTATTACTGCCTCTTGTATTTATATTGTTGTTAAACTCCATCAGTTGGGTCATGTCCATATGGGATCAGAAAGCTAGCAGATTATTTCTGTATTGACAATATTTTCAGTGTATGTAAAATGATCCTCCTCCCTGAATACCAATAGCTCATTTGGGAGGCCTAATCTTTAAATCATGCTTATGCATGTCACTTTTTTCAAACCAATTTATTATGACCTTTAATTTGAAAACAATGAAGACACAATTTTCTTTTTTTTCAGGTGTGAGAAGAGTGACAGCACAGCTCTCGTTAAGGGAAAGAAACCTGAACATGGGATCAGAAGTCTTTTTTTCCTAGGCTTTTGTATCTCCTTTGGCAAATCTGTGTCATTGACCCATTGAGCCTCAAGCTTTTTCTCTGTTAAATGAGAGAGATCAATGTTCTCTAAGATCCTTTTGTTTCTAACTTTCTATCCACCGTCTTCAAGTTCTTCTACCCTGCCAGTTTGCTCATCATCCTCACCAGCTCTCCAGAATCTAACATGATCAGATTTGTGTTTTGATAAATTCACTTGGTTGCAATACGGAAAACAGACTGGAGGGTGATAGAGATCAGAGGCTGATGCAGTGATTCCTGAGTACATAGACGGTGCTGTGATCCCATGTTGTGGGGATAGACAGAAGTCATGGAGCCAGAAGAGAGCTGGTGTCAAGCTGTCTGAAGTGACTTTGTTGGGTGGGATTTGGTGAGTGAGGAGAAAGGAGGTAGCAAGGATGATGCTCAGGCTTCTGGTGTGGGCCATCTGCCAGCATCAGTGTCTCTCCCTGGAACATAGCAGGACAATCAGCTTTAGGGAATACAGATACAAGTGTGATTTTGGACTTGGTGATCTGAAATCTCTTTGGAACAATGACATCTGAAAGTTTCTGGACACTTGAGGAACTCTGACTTTCCCCCAGAACGTATCATCCAGCCTATCTATCTCATCACATGTCATGGCATCTGGAAAAATTAATTCAAATCCAACAATAATTTTGAAAAGCAATGTAGACTTTTCTGGAAGTCTCCTTGGAAAGAAAGAGGAAAGGAGTTACATTGCATATTATACATTAAAATTTCTTTAAAGTCATCCTTACATATAGCTCTTTCCCTGAATCTTGGCTCTGCCTAACAATTTCTAATCATGTTCTTTCTGTCTTGAAAATATAACCAACAACTGTTTTCCTCTAACCGCCATGCTGCAAAATGCCAAAACTTTGCTTTTTCCACTCACTTAGACATGAAGTTAGGGAGCCAGTATTGGTCTTGGGCATTTCCATTGCCTTCTGTCATACTTACATCTCAATTTTATTATGAAGCACATCATATCCTTATTAATTATACATATATTAGTCTCTTCTATTCCTCTATTTGATATTGAACCCCTCATGGACATGGCTGTTGTTTTTTCTTGCTTATTTGTTTTTTTAATATAATGTCAGAACTTAGGTTAGACTTAGGTAGGAAATTCATGTTTATTCATTAGAAAAAGAAGAATTATATTTATGCATTAGTTAATTATTTTTCAAATCATATTTATTTTCATGAAATTTTTCTGGACTTTTGAGGTTGAAATACTCTCTCTTTTATAAGCTCCCAAAACAAATTGATTGTACCTTTGGTCTTTAGTATCCACTTATCACACGCTACATCATATTGAGTTAATTCCGTACACATATCTCTATTAAGTTAATCAAAGTTTATTAGTCTTTCTATTCCCAACACCTATCCTACAGTTGGACTATGTCAGATGCTTTAAAAGTGTTTTTTTAATAATGAGTGCGATCTGCACCATCTAGGGGATGGACACGCTTGAAGCTCTGATTGGGGGGGAGGGGGGCAAGGGCAATATACGTAACCCAAACTTTTGTACCCATATAATATGCTAAAATAAAAAAAAGTGTTTTTTTAAATAAACCTGCGAGGGTATAAATAAATGGATGCTGTTCTAGTGCTTAGGTTTGAGTCTGTGAACTATTGATGATCTCTGTATTTTCTCACTTTTGTAAAACACTTTTGTTTCTCATTGTTCATCTTGTGATAACCCAGTTTTATTCTGCTTGAGAGTAGAGAGCATTTTTTTCTAGTGTGTATCCTTTTATTATATTTCTTGTTTCTACATTTTTCTAGTGCTGATTTGTGAAAATATATTAATTGAATGAAGCCATGCAAAGTACCATGGAATATCCAGTCTACCATCCTCAAAATGTCATCCTCAAGTTTGAAAAATGGGCATCCATAAGTAATTGAACAAAATTTGCAACATCTTAGCAAAAAAGAAGATGTAAAAATTATTGGAAAGGCCACTGATAGTGTCTACCCCATATGATGTTGCATGATCTCAAGAATATGTTTGAGATTTTGTATCTGTTCACAGGAATTTTAAAAACATTAATACTTGGTTGCACTAGCTTATGTATTTCTTTTTTAGCAATATGTAAATCTGAGAGTTTTCTCGATTGGATTAAGTGCCATAATAAGTATATATGTCTTATCTTATATACCACCTGCAAGGCATTTTAAGTACTTTATTAATCTTTCAATAAAGAATAACTTCGCCTACTTCAAAGTGCAAAAAAACCTCTGAAAGCTTATATGGAGATGTTTTTAAGTGTGCCAAAATAGAACTGGTGCATAGAAAATGAGAAATTTCCCTTTAATTAGAATGACAGCAGGAATTTAGGAAGGCAGAATTTAATGTAATTAAAATTGGAAAATCATTATTTAACAAGAGTCATGCTACATTTCTTGAAGAAAACACAATGAGGTTTTTTAATTTCAGATGAATCAATAATTTTATTTTTATGTCTCTCCTGGGCCTGTTCTAATTAAAAGAGTATGGAAGATAAATTTCAGGAAGCATTCTAAACTTTCCTTGTCTCAATTGCAATCTTTTGCTTGAGAAATATGTTGAAACATTAGGTCAAATTTCAAAAAATGATACTTCAAAAACGAATATGAATGTAGAGAACCAAGAATATTGAATAAGTCCAGGAATAAGAGATAGTATTTAAAGATTGAATATAGCTGTGCTAGTTTATTCTGTGTTCATTACTGCTTACCTGCTTATTGGCATTTTTAAAAACTTAAATATATCTTAAAAATTACAAAAATTAATACATGAGTCATACAGAAAAATTGGAAACACAGAAAACAACAGAAGAAAATTACCCAAAAGCCTGTCATCGAAGAATAATCACTGTTAACATTTTCTTTTAGTCTTTATCCAGGTCAGACATTTTTTAAAAGCATGGTCACCCTTTCTGAGATATTTCTTAATACAATTTTACCACTTAGAAATTTATCCAGAACATTTTTAATGTCAAATATTATTCCACTGTATGAGTTAGTGACCATCTGGCATTATCTTATATGAATGTATTTGTGTTTATTAAACAATGTCTTGCCACCTAACATTTAGTTGCTTCTAATTTTTCATTATTTTCATCAATATTTTAAATTGACAAATCATAATTATATACATTTATGGGGTACAATGTGATGTTCTGATATATGTATAGAATGTTGAATGATTAAATCAAGCTAATTGATATATGCATCATTTCATTTACCTATCTTTTTTATAGTGAGACATTTGAAATTTACTCTCAGTTATTTTGAAATATACAAGATGATATTATTGACCACAGTCACCCTGCTGTGCAATAGATCTCAAAACTTATTCCTCTTGTCTATCTTTAACTTTGTACCTTCTGACCAGCAATGCTTATTGACATATTTTGTTAAAGAAGAAATGTTTTGCCATGATCATACCCTGAGCCTACATTGTGAATTTAAATTGTAAATTCTGCATTGCTATGGCATGTCAGGTTTTCCAGCTTTGACTCTCCTAATTGAACAGAAATTTGAGATTAAGGTGCTCAGTTTATTAAGCAGAGAAAACACATATAAAACAGTTGTTCTACACTGTCTTAGAAAGGAAAAAATGCTATAAAATAAATTATACTATATCACATATTAAATGAGAAAAACCATGCTCAAAGAGAACTAATTTGTTAGAGTACTAACAAAAAGAAGGGAATTTTTACTTTATTGGGATAATTGCACTTTAGATATGGATTTAAATGTTATTTGCTGCCACTGCTGATGATGTATGATATAGCTATTCTCTCAGGATGGAGAACATGGTAGGATGGGAGAGTGTTGGCCCTGGAATTTACTCTGTCCCTACCACTTTGCCAATAAGAATATGGAAAGTCAATGTTTATTGAGTTTAGTATGTAACCATTACTTTACATGTATTGTTTCCTTTAATCCTTGTAACAATCCTGTGAGCCAGGTACTGATATCATTATTCTCATTTTTCAGATGACTAGTTGGAGGCAGAGAAAGGTTAAGAAACTCCCCCAAATCACTAGCCAACAAAAAGTTGTCGCGCCGCAGTTGCCAGCAAGTACGACACGACCAGTTGGAGTTCTTCCAGCAGTAGTTTAATGAGGCATCTACAAACGTTACATGGCGAGAGACCTCGAACAGGAAATGCAAGCTGCTTTTATAGCCCCGGATAGGTGTGTCCCACAAGCGTGTCCCACAGGGATAGGTGGAGGGCCTGACTACGCATGTCCTGGGCGGGTACACCAGGAGGCCTAGACCGCTCCCCACAGCTCCCCCTTTTGTTTTTGCCTCATGGTGAACGGAAGCCCCAGTCCGGATCTAGGGTCACAGTTCACCAAGGGGCGTATGGTCACCACTCTTCAGTGCAATGAGCGAGAGCTCATGAAGGTGCAAGGGCTGACCACAAAACAGGGGTCGCGCGCCCTTCCCGGTGCAATGGGGACAAGCCCTCGGGGTGCAAGGGCCACGCCATGCTGTCAAGGGGAAGAGCGGTAGTTGCCGTCCGTATGTAACATGCTTATCCACACTCCAGGAGGGGAGCCCTCATGAAGGGCAGCAAAGGCTTGAGCCATGACCGCCCGATCCCTCTGTTGTTGCCGTCGAACACGCATGAGTCCCCAGAACAGGAGGCCCAAACCAAGGCATCCCAGCAGGCCCAGGGACCCGAGACCGGCCCACTCCCGAACACTGCGGAGAAGAGATAGAAAGGTTGGGAGGAGGCCATCAGTGAACATAGGATCTAACCGGGTAGAATTAATATGGGTAATTTCCACTTGAAGCTGAGCAGCTAGCCTAGAGAAATTGGAGGACCAAGTTCCCTGTAATAGATTAGCTGCGCGAGAGAGGTTGTTATACGGGACTGAAGTGATACACAGCCCTGGCAGCCGCGTCCGTTGTAAGGGTAGTGAAGCATAGGGACCCTGCAAGGGTGTAAGAATCATTGCCCGGAACCTCCCCAGACTCATTGGACCACGGGAGGTAGGGAAGACCCAAAGAGGCATTGGTGGTAAAAGGTCGAGGGAATATGTGTGAATCATGGGTCACCGGCAGGGGTCTCGGGAATACAGGCAGGATGGCCCAACGACGTTTCGCCCTGGACAGCACTCCCAGGGCGAGGAGGGTCATGGTCAGGGAAAGCAGAATCCGCCACAACAGCATCGTCGTCAGGAGCCGGCGAGGAAGCAGCAGGATGACTGAGGCGTCGCGTGAGGCGTGTCGGAACCCAGATAGGGTCCGGGGCGTCCTGTGGAAAAACACAAACAGCTCCCCTGGATCTGCTGAGAATCAGATCCGGTCCTTTCCATTGATTACAAAGTACATCTTTCCACATCACCCGCTCGGAAAGGGGGGGGCCAGGATCCACATGGCGATCTGCCGCCGAGCGACCACGGTCATCCAGCAGCAAAAAATTTAAAGTATATAGAGTAAGAGATAGGGCAGATTTGGGAGACCTACCACCGCCCAAAGCCCCAGCCTCCCCCTTTTGTTTTTGTAAGTAGACTTTGATTGTGCCATGGGCGCGTTCTACAATGCCCTGGGCCTGGGGGTTATAGGGCAAGCCAGTGCGATGGGTAACGCCGAGACGGCGGCAAAATTGTTGAAAGGCCCGGGAAGTATAGGCCGGGCCGTTATCAGTCTTAAGGACCTCAGGCTTGCCCCAGGCAGCCCATGCTTCAACTGGTGGGGGAGGGGCGGAGGCATATGGAGGCGGGCGATAACGCTCCGCCTCATACGCGGCCACCGCCTCCTCCAAGTCCGCCTTATCGGCCGGAGAAAGCTCCGCCTCCCTCTCGCCAGACGAGGAAGAAGAGCGGGACAAAGAAGAGGAAGAAGAAGAAGAAGACGAAGACAGACGGAGGGCGGCCATTTTACAAGCCACGTCCTCCCTAGATAACGGGCCGGGCAACGGGCGTCCCCGTCGCCTTCCTGAGCGCCCTCCCTTGCGGGCGGCTCCCCGCTTTTCTTCCGACCGGGTTCTCGAACGCCCCGGCCGGTCCGGACCACCCTTATCCCTTTCTGACATACTATCTTGATAGTCACTCAGAGCTTGCTGCCCCTGCTGCACTTGAATACTACAAGGAGAGTCCTCTAGGCAGGTGCGCACCAATGCCCAAATAGGAAGGACGCACTCTCGAAGGGGCCCAGTAGCACGGGCACAGCGAAGGTCCTTCTCTAATTTATCCCAGCTCGGAACGGTGAAAGAGCCCGAGTGGAGAAACCATGGTGCCACACGATCTACTTCCTGCATAAAATGCCGTAAGACACGCTCGGGGATTTTCAACTCTCGTGCAGCCAAAAGCTCCTGTAGAGCACGGAGCAGCTGGGCGCTCGGGGAATTTCCCATAGTGAAGCACGATCAAAGGTGGGGGTCCAACTCTACCTCTACTACTGCGGTTCTGAACTCACCTCTAATGAGGTCGTCTCCGCCTGGTGCGAGAGTTCCCGGGTTTCGGCACCACTTGTCGCGCCGCAGTTGCCAGCAAGTACGACACGACCAGTTGGAGTTCTTCCAGCAGTAGTTTAATGAGGCATCTACAAACGTTACATGGCGAGAGACCTCGAACAGGAAATGCAAGCTGCTTTTATAGCCCCGGATAGGTGTGTCCCACAAGCGTGTCCCACAGGGATAGGTGGAGGGCCTGACTACGCATGTCCTGGGCGGGTACACTAGGAGGCCTAGACCGCTCCCCACAAAAAGTAAAGCCAGGAGTCAAATCAAGTAATCTAATGCATGAGCCTGTGCTCCTCAGAATTTAACGCTGTAGTGTTTAGGTTTGTTTTGATGTGTCACTGTCAATGATCAGTATATTTTGTCTCCACATACACAACACTTGTCTTACTACTATTGTTCATCTTGTGCTTTAGATCAAGGAGCCTTTCTTATCTTGTATATTAATATTTAATTACATTTCTTACTTCCCCAATTGTCTGACACTAATTAAATATACTAATAAATGCTAATAAGTAGTTGCAGCCAGGATTCGAACCAAGAAATTGAAATCACTTGACCCCATATTCTTCGCCACTAGGCCCCACCACCCCAAGAGGGGTAAGTTCTCGCTCAGTTTCCTTATCTATAAAATGTGCAGAGGGAGTTAGATGATCTTTAAGGTCCTGGTCCTCTCAATAGTTTAATCATCATATGTGGTTTTTCTGGACCAACGGAGAGCTAAGGAAAATGGACCTCTGGATGGAACAGAACAATAAACATTCTCGGTGGTTGGGGCTGGTCTTAGTTTCCATTGCACATGACCCTACCCTGAGCCAAGGATTAGAATATAAGTAGCTTGGAATGTGATCCCAGGAAATAAGGAAAGGGGACTGGTGTGATATGTGTGTTATCAAGCAAGTCCCCACTATGGACAAAAGAAGCTTAATCTCTCAGGGGGGACTCTGAGAACAGCATAGAACACAACTCGGGAGTTATATTACCCGAGGGGGAGGCTGCTGCTCCCAGGGTGGTGTTTGGCACTTCCCACGTGCCCAGCCTGCAGGCTGAACAGGCTCCAGAGACTGGAGGAAGAACCCGGGCAAAGAAATGCAGGTGCTGGCCATTGGAAGTCACCCCCGACCGCACTGAAGGAGTTAGGGCAAAAGGACATGCCTGGAGAATTTTCCACAGTGTGCGCTGACAAACTTATCTTTTAGGTTAAGAGTTATCCTACAACATGTCTATTTAATGATGTGTTTGTTTGCCTATTCTTTGTCATAGACTGAATTTTATTGTCTGGAAAGTACAGTCTCCTTCCTTATTCTAGTAAATCAAGTGTAAAGAACATAATTGAATCTCTTTGATCATTAGGCTTCCTGCAGTCACTCAGTTGTCACTATTAGGACCGAAGTTTTGGTGTTTTTATCTTACCTGAGGAAATGGTTTCACATACCATGATGTCGCAGAGAAACACTTCGTGTAAGATCTCTGTAAACACAGTGGAAGAATTTAGAAGCCAAAATGATGGCTGCTATCTTTTTCTGCCTGGCCTTAGAGGAACACACCTACTATAACTGCAATTCTAATCCCTTTAGAACAATGATTCCCAGCCCTACTTTTATGACATCTCATAGCACCGTTCACAAAATTCTCTAGGAACACACACACACACACACACACACACACAAACAGCTAACAAAGCCCTGAATCACTACAATTTCATTTTATTTTCAAAATGTAGATATAGCATGAAACACTTTTTAGGAAGTAGTTCATCTAGTGAAATGAACTCAAAATGATAGGAGCTATAATTCATGAAGCTTACTACTAACTGCTTTATTGAGCTAAGAGAGAATAAAAAACATGAACACAGCAAGGACCATGAAAAGAATATATGTACTGACCCCAAAATGGTTCTAATTTCTAGAACTGAAAGTAAATTCACTGAGTAAAGGGAGGGAATAGAGATATCACACCAAAAATTGGACTTTTGTACAGCCTTCAAAATCATTCTCTTGCACACCAGAGTTGTTGCTGCTCTCATACATCTCCACTTTTTAATCAATTTTATTTTGTTGTGTGAGGTTATCTCTCTCACCTTCCTTCCCTCCTCTCTCTCTTTCTGTGTTTCTCTCTCTCTCTCTTTCTTTCTTTCTTTTTCTTTCTTTCTGATCCTTTCTCTGTTTTAGCCTGTGTGGGGCAAGAAAACAACTATTGTTATTACAGAAGCTTCTCTCTCCTGCAATCCTAAACATTCTCTATTTATTTCAGAAGAGAGATTCTGGGAAAATTAACAGACATTGCTTTGCATTTCCTGCTTTAGTCCTTTCAAGGAATTTATAAAATGATATCTAATTTATTTACTATACTATTTTTCAGCATCCATTCAAACGAAAATTAATTTACTCTTGAAGTTGGATATAAAATTTTGTTTTGAAAATACTTAAAGGATACCCAAATATATCCACAAAGGATAGCATGCCATCTTTAAATGCAAATGTTGAGAACTGGAAATTGTTTACATGGCTTTTGCAGAGACTTTGGAAGAGACTGCTACAATAAGAGTTGTAACTAGAAATCTATCTGCCCAGAGAAAGACTGTATTTCTTAGTTCCACTTGAAGCTATGATTGGCCATATAACTAAATTCTTACCAGTAGAATGTGAGCAGAAATGATGAGTTCTAACTATGGTTCTGAGTCTTAGAAAACGGCACATATGTTCCTTTATGTTCTTTCCTCTGCCTCTTGTATAGAACAGAGGTTTGAACATTCAGATAAGGATGATGCCCTAGAAGGCGGAAAAGCAAAACTATGGGAAAAACCTGAGCCCTCAATGCCTGCATAGACCAGAGGAGTCTCTGGCCAATCTACATTGCTTACTGTAAAATTGATGAGAGTCAGAAATAAAGGTCTGTTTTCTCTAAACCCTATATTTTAGGGTCTCTTCAACTAACACATTCCTCAGTGGGCAGGGATGTTTTATCCCCTGGAACTGCAGCAATTATCTCAAAGAAAGTTTACTCTCTTCACCTGGTAAAAGAGGTTAGGGAGCACAGAGTGGATTCACCCATGCTTCTAGCTTAGGTGTAATGGTGAAACTCGTTAAATACAATGTTGAACTGTTGGTAATAGACAGTTAAGAAAATAGCATAAAAGATTTCCCCACCCTACCAAATGGAAAATCTTATTGATTTGAAAGTAATTTAAGATAAGCTTTAAAATCTCAAAAGTTAAATAATTATGTTTACTTAATTTCCATGCTTACCCATAAATACACTGGCGATGAGGGTAGGATATTAACATCCTACTCTCTGCCATGAATCTCATCTAATATGATGACCATATGGTTTTGGAATTATCAGTCTACTGTGCAGTGGACAAAAATAAGACTCAAGTTATGTGACAATGGAGATGATAATGGTAGACTAGGGAGAAAGTATGGAGAGGGGAGAAAAAGAAAAAATAGGAAAAATGTGTACGATTGCTTTTAAAGCAAAAGGCAATCAAAGAGGGTACAGATGTGCATTGCTGATTTGGTAAAGGCGGATCCCACCCACACAGTTGCTTCGGGGTGATCAAGGAAAAACACCTGGTGGCTGTGTGTGCTTGGGCTGTTATGTCAGATCTCCAAGAAAATACCTCCCTGAATAGTTGTATCAATACAATCTGGAAGTTTGTCATAGTTGCTGTGTTAGTTTCCTAGGGCTGCTGTAATTTCTCTCAAACTGTGTGGCTTAAAATAACAGAAACTTACTGTCTTGTTGTTCCAGAGACCCGAAGTCCGAAATCAAGATGTCAGCAGAGCCATGCTCTCTCCAAGTCCTCTAGGGAAGGATTTTTTTTTTTTTTTTGTCTCTTCAAGCTTCTGGTAGCCCCAGGCAATCCTTGGCTTGTGGTAGCCCAATTCCTAATTCCCATCTCTGTCTCCATCTTCACATGGCCATCTGCCCTCTGTCTGTGTCTCTGATCTTCAAGTGAATGTCTCTCCTCTTCTTACAAGGACATCAGTCATATTGGATAAGGGCCTGCCCTACTCCAGTATGACCTGATTTTAACATAATTAACTGCATCTTCAATGACCCTATTTCCAAATAAGGTCACAGTATGAGGTACTGGGGGTTAAGACTTTAATATTTTTTTTCTTATTGGAGACAAAATTCAACCTATAACATTCATTACAGCAGCTTAATTTTTCAAAATGAAATATAATACTCTACTAAGGTTGGTCTATTTTTAGTTCTTTTTCACATAATAAAGAAAAACTGAAAAAAAACTGACTTTATAACACAATAAAAACAATGATTAAAATATGCACCTGAGAGCTAAACCAGTCTTATTTCTATCTTAAGATAAAGGTAAAAATGTGTCAGACTTCTAAAAGATTGTTTTCATTGTCCATTCAGTGAACTCTGTACCTGTAAGCTCTCTTCCTTTTCTAGAAATGGCACTGAAGACTGAATGAGAGAAAAAAAAAATTTTTTTTGGATGCTCTACAATCAAATTCTACTTGGCAAATGAAAGAATTTCAATATGCTTTTTTTTTTAAAAAGGTTGTGCATGTGGAATCATACCCATAATGTACAGACATGAAAGCTGCCAGAGCCACAAATAAAAATCCAATTGTAATAGGTTAAAAAGCTTATATATCTTAAAGAATTCTTAAATTGATTTCTAAATAAAGCAATCCAAAATATCTCACAAAAATCTTGCAACATTTAGAAATATTAAAAGCTAAAAACAGCAAATTATTTCATCTTTTTGGTCTTCATGTATTGTTTTTGACTGTTCTTCCTTTTTCTTTTATAGGACTGTATTTCTTTACAGGGGCTTTGAAATAAAAGATCTTCCATCCATTTTTCTGTGTTTCCCAAAACAGCTTTATTGATGTGGGAACCAGTAAAGGTTTGGGCAATCCTTCCTTTTCATGAAACTGTGAGAGTTTTGCCAGTCTGGCTGCTAGCCTGAATTTTGTGGCACATCTGTAGTTATAAATGTAGCATTTTAATTATGTAAATCACTTTGGCAATGTCTTTTTAAAAGTTAAAAAAGAACAGTTTATCCCCCTTACACTTTAGTAATACTCTTACGAATTAGATCTATGCTACCAAAAGCAAATCAAAAGCTACATTACACGCCACTTTTTCTTTAAAGTGGCTCTATAAAAGATTCGAGTTTCTTCAAATGAAAGAACAAGCTACCTCACTAATTGTGTCTAAAAAGTAAAGAAAAAAAATCCTTGCCTCTATCTTGCTACCTTCTCAACTAGCATAATTAAAGATGAGAACACTAAAAACCTCATTAAGTACAAGCAATAGGATCAACTGTAGAACCACAATTTCACTATGAGCAGACTCATTCCTTTTTAAATTTTTTTTTCTTTACACAATTATCAATGCATTACCTTCTTGAGAAGAGTAATATAACTTCATTCTCTACCAATTTCCTTTGAAATGTCCTATGGGGAAAGTTGTCTTTCAAATTTGTTTCCCTGGCATAGATCTCGGTATGTATTAGATGTCCAACAAATATCTACTGTGTGCTACAGACTGAAGGTTTGTGCCTCCCCCAAATTCATAGATCGAAGCCCCAATCCCCAAAGTGATGGTATTTGGAGGAGGGGACTTTGGGAGATAATTAGGCCATGAGAGAGGAGCCCTCATGAATGAGATTAGTGCCCTTGTAAGAAGAGACTTGAGAGAGATGATCTCCCTCTCTCTCCCATATGAGGATATAACACGAAGGTGGCCCTCCTCAAACCAGAAAGAAAGTCCTCACCAGACACTGAATCTGCTGGTACCCAGCCTCTAGAACAGTAAGAAATAAATACTTGTTGCTTAAGCCACCCAAACTATAGTAATTTGTTATAGGATCCAGGGCTAACAGAAACACGGTATAAGTAAGAAGCCATGGAAGATAAAAGGAAAAAAGAGCAATGAAGGTGTTTTCACCATAGTGACCAAAGCAAGCACTGTCATGCTCACAGAGCAGTTTTCCTGCTGCTGCCCTACTGATCCTTGCTCTATCTATACCCGTGGCTACGTATTGACAAACCATATCTGTCTTAGAGAGGATCTCGCCTCGCAACATCATAGATTTTTTTTCAAGTATTGAAGGCAATCCCAAAGGATAGTCTTATTTTCAAAATCCACATAGAAATCAACAGGTTCTCTTTAAAAAAAGCAAATTAAGGTTTAGTGGTCTCCTCTGGCATGAAGCCTTTATAGCTCTGTAATTTCCCTGACTAGTACCGAAATCATCCTTTTTAGTAATATTTTCTTTGGTACCATTGACCATGCTCACAGGGCCCTAGGCCTTCCGTTTCATGGACTGTTGCTTTTTTTTTTTTTTCTTTTTTCAGAGCATCCAACATGCCTGATTTTTTTTTCTTTTGTAATCTTTGACTTCAGCCTAATTCACATTCTGTCCACTCTATTATGTTGCTGCATGAATGCCTTCCCTGTCACTAGCTGATGGCTTTTCTGTTACTTGACCCTGCAGAAACACTTTACTGCCTTTTTGCTACAAAGCAGGACAGGATAATATATCTCAGTCAAAATATCTCATTTCTCTCTGCTGAATGTATCTGAAAATTCATGTTTCCATCAACAGCTGTTGAAACACCCACTTGGAGAAACACTGAAAATGTCCTCACTGAGAAGACACTGGTGGCTCTGATTATGCCCTTCCTTTCCCATGTGTAGTTTACTGTGGAGTGCTTCAAGGCCAAGGGAATTCGGGCTCCCTAAATATATCCTAATGAGGTCATCTTTGACATGTCTTCCAAAAAACTCCCATAGATTGCCTCTGAATATTGCAATGACTGAATCAATTCTTTGCTATTAAGCAACTTCTGTAACTGCAACTTGGACATATAAGGTAATACTTTTAATGATAATCAAGTACCTTCAAAGCTTAGAAATTAGTTAATCAGCATAAATTTAAGTTATCTTTTGCACACACGCTATATAGCTTCTGCCAAACCTTGACATTAAGAATCTTCAATGGAGCTATGAAACATAATCAAAACAAAAAGAGAAAGTACTCTTTTATCATTTTTAATGTGTACATCATTTTCTTTAATTGTGCTTTATGTTTTTTTGAAGTGGTAAGTTCACTTTTTGTCCTTATGTCCTCAAGAAATATGATTATTTTAACACTTTAAAGAAGGATTCAGGTGACTGTGCTAATTATTGTTCTTTTTCTCCTTTATGGTATAGAGTTATTTAAAATCAATAAATTTTTCTTCCTTATAACTTGAAATGGAACATTGTGATGCTTGGAACATTCTTGGGTCAGGGTACCAAATTTTGTTTCCATGAATTCCCTGCAGGAAAATATTTAGCATTATTCCATTGTTTAAAAATATAGTTTTTGGTAAGAATTTAATTAAATCTGTTTTTAGTTTAAAGGATACTTTTTCATGAACTAGACCAACTTTTTAATCACTTTAGTAGTAGCCATTGAAAAAATAGTTATGAAACATTTTGAAAAATACAGTTATTTATATCCCACATTCAGGAATAGCGAAATCTTGGTGCTAAACCAAAAGAGTTCAATATCCACTATATGATGTCTCTTGTTAAGTAAGAAATTTCTTTCCATGGTTTGCCAATGCCTAAAAGTCTTGGCTTCAAATGACTCTCGGGAGAAACAATTTTACATCCCATTATTTTAATGGATAGTGTTTACCATTTGATCTTCAGTTATATCCCTTCTGAAACTACCACAGAGATCCATAATTGGAGAATGAAATAGCTTTGATGTGTGAGTTCACACCATAAATTGCACCTTCTCTCCAGGAAGCATGAAAATCTTAGCCAAAATCATTCTAGGGTCCTTAAATGAGCATATAGTTCAATGAATGTCAGAATGTGCGCAGTTTTCTGCAGCTTGAACTCCCCACTGCTGCCCAAAATGATGCAAATGGTCTGCCTCTGGGCTGCTTTAGTCCTTAAGGCTGAGGACAGCCTGAGAGAAGGTAAATAATAAGAGCAGCAATTCATGTCATAGTCTTCAAGCAAAAGGGTCTGTGCTGAGTTCTTAACATAGATTATCCTTAATTTTCCCAACAAGTTAGTTGGTGTACAAGCTATCATTTGATTCTAGAGCTGGTGTTCATAAAAGATTTCATTATTTCTAGCTCAACTTTGGAGGAATCAGCTATGGCTGGCAATATAATGGGAAAAACTTGGTGGGCTCAGCTCTGAAAAATATTATTCTGTCTTCTTTTCCAGTCCTCCTCCAAGGCCTTGCCTTGTCTTGACATTCTGTGTAGGTCTAAATGACCCACAGGGAGACTTCCTTGATGTTTCCTCATTGCCTCCCTCACAGCACATGCTGATGATGCTTCCTAATTCTCTCAATGTTCTCCATCTGTGCTTCATTACTCTGTGTTAGAACCCTACAAGAGCACGTGCTCTGTGTACTCAACCTTATTTTCTGAACCCACATCACTAAGATACTGTTTTCTGATTCTCCAAATGGACTTATTTCTAAGACACACAACTCAGTCTTCTGTAACACAATCACCCTCATTGTTCAGACTACAAAGTGAAATGGCCTAATAACTTGTGAGAGCTACTGCAACTGATTGTTATGATTAATTTTCATGTGCAGTCATAAAATGAGTACTGAAATGATAATAGAAATGTAGTAGTGATTATACAAAAGGAAAAAAGTGATTATTGCCTTTGTGCTCGTCCTCCTTATATATTGCCTATGAGATTTAAATCATCTCCTATATTATCACCCTGATGAAAATCTTTTATCTATTTCATAATTTAACAAATGATGATTGAGGATTGCTTCCTTTCTTCTGGCCAGGGACTGTTCTGGGTGCCTGAGATATATAAGTAGACAAGAGAACAAGACCCTACCTTCAAGTATTTCGTATTTTATTTTGGTATGAGAAGGGGAATGAGCAGTAGAAATTACAAATAAATAAGTAAGTTAAGTAAATAAACAAGAAAAATATTGGCTAAAAATTCTATGCAGAAATTTAAAATTAAGAGATATTATAGAGAATGATCATGTTAGTTTGACAGTTTGGAAAAGATCTTTCTGGTGAAGTCAGATTTAAGCTTATTTCTGAATGACAAAAAGAAGCTAGTTGGACAAATGTTATCAGCATCCCAATGCCATATGTATAACTGGATTTTTATCAAGAATATTAGTGAGTCTTATAATTAGGATTAAAAACATAAACCATATGATCATCTCAATAGATGCATACAAAGCATTTGATAAAATTCAGCATCACTTCATGGTTAAAACTCTCAACAAACTAGGCATAGAAGGAACATACTTTGAAATATTAAAAGCCATATATAGCAAACCACAGCCAACATCATACTGAAGGGGGAATGTTGAAAGCATTCACCCTAAGAACTGGAACAAGAACCCACTTTCACAACTTCCATTCAGTACAATACTGGAAGTCCTTGATAGAGAAATCAGGCAAGAGTAAGAAATAAAGGCATTCAGATTGGAAAAGGGGAAGTCAGACTATCTATGTTTGCCAATAATATAATCTTATATCTAGAAAACCCTAAAGATTCTTTCAAAAGATTCCTAGAATTAATAAATAAATTCAGTAAAGTCTCAGGTTACAAAATCAATGCACACAAATCAGTAGCATTTCCATACATTAATAACAGCCAAGCTGAGAATCAAATTGAGCACTCAATCTCATTTATAATAACTGACCCCCCCCAAAAAAACCCCAGGAATATGCTTAACCAAGGAGGTGAAAGATCTCTACAAGGAGAACTACAAAACACTGATGAAAGAAATTGCAGATGACACAAACAAATGAAAAATCAGCTCATGCTGGATAGGATGAATCAATATTTTTAAATATTCACATTGCCCAAAGTATAGTAATTTATAGATTTGATGCAATTCCCATCAAAATATTAAGACCAATGTCATTTTTTACATAACTAGAAAAAAACAATCCTAAATTTCATATGGAATCAAAAAAGAGCCTGATTAGCCAAAGAGATCCTAAGTAAAAAGAACAAATTTGGAGACATCATGTTATCTAACTTCAAATTATACTATAAGGATATATTAACCAAAACAGCATGGTACTGGTACAAATGTAGGCACATAGATCGGTGGAACAGAATAGATAACCCAGAAATACAACTAGTAATCTTTGACAAAGCAGACAAAAACATACATTGGGGAAAGGGTACCCTATTCAATTAATGGTGCTGGGAAAAATTGGATAGCCACATGCAAAAGAATGAAACTGGATCCCTATCTCTCAATATGCAAAAATTAATTTAAGGTGCATTGAATACTTAAATGTAACTCAAACCATAAAAATTCTAGAGGGAATCCTAGGAAAAACTATTCTTGACATTGGTGTAGGCAAAGAATTTAAGACTAAGACCCCAAAAGCAAATACAATAAAAACAAAAATAAATAAATTGGACTTAATTAAACTAAAAAGTTTCTACATGGCAAAAGAAACAATCAACAGGGTAAACAGAAAACCTACAGAATGGGAGAAAATATTTGCAAACTATATATCTGACCGAGGACTAATTTTCAGAAACTACAAGAAATTCAAAGAAATCAGAAAGAAAAAATAATCCCATAAAAAAGTGGACTAAAGACATGAACAGACCTTTTCAAAAGAAGACAAACAAATTGGCAACACACATGAAAAAAATGTTCCACATCATTGATCATCAGGGTAATGCAAATTAAAACTGCAATGAGATACCACCTTACCCTTGTCTGCATGGCATGGATGTGGTAAAAAGGGAATACTTATACATTGTTTATGGGAATAAAAAATTAGCACAACCTCTATGGAAAACAATGTGGAAATTCCTCAAAGAACTAAAAGTAGACCTACCACTTGATCCAGCTATCCCACTACTGGGTATTTACCCAAGGGAAAAGAAGTCATTTTACCAAAAAGACAACTGTACTCATGTTTTTCATAGCACAATTCACAATTGCAAAGATATGGCATCAACCTAAGTGCCTAATAACTGATGAGTAGATAAGGAAAATATGTTATGTATATTTATACACACACATGCACCAAGGAATATTACTCAGCCATGAAAAAGAATGAAGACTATTTGTAGCAACCTGGATTGAACTGGAGGCCATAATCCTAAATTGTCACTTGTAAGTGGAAGCTCAACTATGGGTGTGCATGGCCATAGAGAATTGCAAAATGGACACTGGAGACTCAGAAGGGGGTGAAAGTGAGGGATGAAAAAATTACCTATTGAATATAATGTACACTATTCAAGTTGTGGGTACACTAAAAGCCCAGACTTCACCAATATAGAATTCATCCATGTAACCAAAAAATGTGTACCCCCTAAATATATTGAAATTTAAAAAAAAGAATATTAATGAGTCAGCAGAGAGGTCTGGGCATGAATCTTAACATTTGTGTAAAATATCTGTGAAAATGAAACCTTTTGTGGGAATTCCATTGAAAACACCATCAAACCTACCTCCTTCTTAACTATGATGACCAGAGTTGTGTTCTTCCAGAGTGGGTGATATTAACTATAATTTATGTGTGTGTGTGTGTGTGTGTGTGTGTGTGTGTATGCATGGAGGGAGGAAGATGTAGCTGCTAATGAAATACTGTGATAAATAAATGCATTAAAAATATAATTTATGTCTATATCACTTAAGACTGTGTATTTGTGGAAATGCCTCTGACGGAATACCAACTTGCAGATCTTGACCATTTTCATTCTTTTTCTTTTTTTATTTGTATAAATTTAAAGGGCATAAGTGCAATATTGTTAGATGGATATATTGTGCTGTCTGTAGGCTATCTCTGCCTTCTTCAGAGATATGATAAAGGACACAAATATTCAGTTGTAGAAAATAAAATAATTTTATGAAAACAAACTAATTATCTTGTACTTTTATATAATTAAGATATTGTCAGTGGCTTTTATTTTAAAAGATACCTTGGAAAAGTTTATTAGTAATAATGTTTTACCATTTCTATGCAATAAAATCACAAATAAAGTTCAAAATTTGTTGAATACTTTAAAATTAAAGAATCATTACACCAGAAAGCCCTGTCTTTAGGTAAATGAATACCTAAAGTTTTGATATGTATTTCCCTCTTAAGAGCTCCAAGTGAAGACTCCAAAATTTGCATCAAAGAGACCTTTAATATTTTCATGTCTGAAAGGTAAGAAATTATCTTTTCATCAAACTTAAATCTCTTTCTATGCTCATTTTCCCTGTTGGGATCTTTAAGGAATTAAAACACAAATCGTCAAGTCACCAAATAATTTTTGAAAGTTCAGGAATAATTAAAAGGCATCTTAGATATTTGGATCAAAAAAATCTTCTCTCTGGGTCAAAGATATATTTTTCTATTCCCTCAGAATATTTTTTATGGATTTATATAGAATGTATACACTTGTATTCCAAAAGGATATGGTGTGGCTTACATTGTTAAACACAGTATAGCTAAGAAAATTAAAGTAAAAACAGATTGATGACTTCCACTTCTGCCATAACATAACGACTCTTGCTGACAGATGCCTAGAAAACTAGACAAAATATATGAGACAACTATGTTCAGATAGTCATCAACAGACAGCCCAGGACTGTGATCCTTAAGAGAAGAGTAACAAAATAGTTCTGCCCTACAATCACCCTGACTTTCTACCCTGAGGCACTTTTTGGTCACACAGCAAGGAGGGGAGCCCAAACAAAGCATGAATCCTGGGTGAGACAGGAAGATATAAATTAGTGTGTGGGGGGCTGATGTACTAGGATGTGTCAGGCAGAGTCGCAGAGATGAGAGAGCCACACAGAAATCTACATGACACTTCATAAATCTGCATAGGAGTCTCTTTGAGTCTGTTGCTGGTTATTATTGGTCTGCATATGTGTATAGTGAAACTCCATGAGATCAGACAAAGAACTACCAAGAATCTTTAATCTGAACAAATCCCAGAGTTTATATAGGACTAGAAAAGGTATGAGTTCTAACCAGTCAGAGTGGAGTGACTTGATCCAATACCAAGGTTGTTTAGTAAACATCGGAGAAGCATAACACCTTGGTTGTAATGCCTGGCCTTAGAGTAAAGAAATTTTTTAGCTGCACCCTAATGAAGCACAGAAACAAATTTTAAAATCAAGAAGATCAAGCAATTTAACTGAGCCAAAACTAAACTTAACATTCTTTGAAGGAAGAAAGCAAAATTTATTTTATTTTATTTTTTAAAATGAGACAAGAAAGCAAAATTTAGACACCCAACAATTTAACAAATGTGATGTTCAGAAATTAATAAAAATTGCTAGACATGCCAAGATTCAGAAAACTATAACTCATAACCAGGAGAAAATTATTCAATTGAAACACTCCCATAAATGGCAAGGATGATGACGCTATCAGAGAAGAACAGGAAAACTTCCAAGAACTTAAAGAACATGAATATACTAATGAATGAGGTGGGATTTGTTTTAAAAAATAAAGTGGGTAGACCAAAAGAAACTTCTAATGGAGAAAATTATGATATTTGAAATAAAACTTTTAATGGATGGGATTAATAGCAGATTAAAGACTGCAAAAGAAAAGATCAGTGAACTTTCAACCGACCAATAAAAACTACCCAGACTGAAGCCCACAAAGAGAAAAAGATTTAAAAGTTTAATATTAATAGAGCCTTAGTAATGTTACCTGTGGGACAAGAACATACAGAAAATTGGAGTTCAGTGGTGTACAGTGAGAAAAAAATATTTAAAAAGGTAATAGTCAAAAATTTCCTTAAAAAAAAAAAAACTATAAATACACAGAACCAAGATCAATGAAACCAAGCAGTATAAAGACAAAAAAAAAAAAAAAAAAAAAACACACCAAGACATATATCAAATTTATGAAACCAATAATGAAGAAAAATAAAAGTCATCCAAAGGGGAAAAAAAGACATATTACATACAAGGGAACACTTTTAAGAATAACTAACCACAGACATTTAATTTCTTAAAAGGTGAAAGTAATGTGGCTGAAATTGGAAAAAAAATATTCTAAGGATAGTAATACAGACATAAAGAAACGTACTATATATTTCCATGTAAATTAAATTTTTAGAATGGGCAAAAGTAAATTATAATGAGAGAAAAAAGATCAATGTTAGCTCCTGGGGTGGGACAATTGAAAGTAAAGATGCAAAAAGCAAATTTTTGAGGTTACATCAATGTTCTGTATCTTGGTTGTTATCACATAGTTTATATTTTTGTCAGAAAATATCAAAGTGTACACTGAAAATGGGTTCATTTTATTGTATGTAAACTATTCGTCAACAAAGATGATTTCAAAAACAGAAACAGAATGGAGGTCATATTAAAAGGCACAGGGGCTGGACTCTATGACTCATGCCTGTAATCCTAACACTTTGGGAGGCTGAGGAGGAAACATCACTTGAGGCCAGGAGTTCAATATCAGCCTGAACAACATAGTGCAATCCTCATCTCCACAAATTTTTTTTTTTTAAAAAGGCACAGGGATACACATAAACACATTCCTGACATGAAGAAGACTGCCACAATTGGGCATTGAATTTGCTTATAATTCTTTTGGAAGCTGGGGTATAAAAAGAAATACATTGGCTTATGTTGTTTTCTTTGTCTAACAACAGAAATGATGGATATTCATTTACTGAGATATAGTTCTTCCCAAGAAGCTAATCTTGGTAAAGAAGATGGTAGTTATCTAAAAGAGACATTGATAACACAATAGCTAATGTTTTCAACTCTGGTTTTAGCAAAGACACAAATGCTGCTCAAATAAATAATGCATGTACCAAACATTTTTATGTAAAGTAAAAGTATTTTTGCAGAAGTTGAGACAATACAGCCCAAATACACTTTGACTTCTACACATCTATTCTAATTCACTAATGGAGTTTTAGGATCTAGAAGAATACATAGTTAACATGGCCAATAGACTAGCTCTTAAATATCTGATTTCTTAAATGAACCTTGGAGAAAATCTAGACTGTAATTAATTAATATTTGCATTCTGAGAAGAGCTTTTAGTACAGATATTCTAAGTTGTTGGCTAAAGAGAAAGCCATGCACTTTAAATACCAGACATTTGTGAGGCAAAATTGCATTCTGCTGTGAACTTGAAAAACAAAAACTTTTATTTCCACCCAAACAGAAGACTATCATCCTTTAACAAAAAGGTAAAAGTGATTAGATAGTGAATCATGTTTTTTCTCTGAAGAAGAAGAAGAAACCCTGGATCATCTCAGTGGTTAAAACCATAATTGGTTAATATCCCAGTGTTCTGTATCATATAATTGGAACAGAAAACTATATTTATTTTTTAACTGCTTGACATTTTTGTGTGCTCTTGAACCCTTCTGTAATTTCCCGTTTTTAAAATTTTCTTTATTTTATATATTTTTAAAAATATATTATTACATTTGATAACAAATCATAATTATATATGTATACAAGGTACAATATGGTGTTTTTATATGTGTATAGAATGTAAAATGATCAAAGCAAGCTAAAATATGCATCACCTCACTTTCCTATCACTTTTTTATAATGAGACCTTTGAAATTCACTCTCAGTTATTTTGAAATATGCAATGCATTATTATTGACTATAGGGAAATTACCATGCCTTTTAAAAAAAAAAAAAAAAAAAAGGCTGAGGGCATAGATGTGGGCCAAGGTAGAGTAATTCTGTTATATTATAGCCTGTCACTCTCATTGATTATGCAAAAAACTCAGGACAAAATACAAAAAGTAACACCGAAAGACTGAAAAGTAAACAGTGAAAGGCAGATTGGAGAAGGGTAAAAACTTGAAGAGTATCCTATTTGGAGTGATTTTTCCATTTTTTTCCTCCTTATTTATCTGCTGGCTTGTACATAAGGTATCCCTAGTCATAGAACTATGCAAAGTTTCAGGCAACAAGATCTCTATGAGAAGCCCCCTCTTTCTGGCCACAGGACCAGTAAAAGGAGTCCCTCTGAGTTGAACGGTATAGGAGAAATCCCCATTAAAATTTATGTTTTATTCCCATTTTTCTCTCCTAACTCTTCTCTGAGGCCAACCCAGACTAAGGCCCATGCATTGGAAGAACAGGCAGCTAAAATTCAGAGAGAACCCCATGTTTCTGGCCAGAAGAACTGGAAAAGAGGCTCACATGATCCAAAGAGTGAGGAGGGAATCCCATTATCTTCTGTGTCTCTTTTTTCTCATTACTTTGCCCTGATTATAGTGCCAGTCACGAGGAATCACACAGCAGAATCTTAGGTGACTAAAACTGTAAAATAACTACTATATTTCTGGCCAAAGGTTGGGGAAAAGAGAGTTCCTAGGAACCAAAGGATATGAGGAGAATTCCAGAAAGGAGAGGCCAGAGAAGAGGATTCCTTGATTCTATGTATGAAAAAGCACAAATCTTGGCCTCACCCCGAGTTGTGTGTATGTGATATAGACCCAAGCTAGCATAGCAAAGCTTTGGGAACTAAATTATAATAGAAACCAACACCCAAGACCAAGACTAACTCCTGAGTGACTCATGTCTGAAAGAGGCAAAAACAGCATTTTCTTGACCTTGAAAATTGAACTAACATTAGAACCACCGACCACAGAAGGTGAGACAGATATGTGATCTGAAACCAACTCAGACTCAGCTGATTGCCTCCCAAAACAAACAAACAAACAAACAAATGAAAAATTGACATTTGGGGAAGAATTTTAATAGGACCCAGAATCTCACAACAGGAATTTTAAAAGTTCAGGATACAATCTAAAATTACGCATTAAAAAAAACAAAAAACAGGAATATGTGACCAATTCTCAAGTAAATGATAACCAAAAGATAACTAATTCGGAGATGAGGCAGATATTAGAATTATCAAAGACTTTAAAACAGCTATAATAGCAATGCTGCATGACTTAAAGGTAAACACTCTTAAATTAAAAAATAGATGTTCTTAGAAGAGAAATAAAATGTATTTTTTAAAGATCCAAATGAAAAATTCAGAACTTAAATATATAACATTTTAAATAATCTTTTTTTTTAATTTTTTTTATTTTTTTTTGTTTTTCATCTCATTATGGGGGTACAAAAGTTCAGGCTATATACATGGCCCATGCTTCCCCATCCCCCCGAGTCTGAGCTTCGATTGTGTCCATTCCCTAAATAATCATTGTATGGACTCAATAGCAGGATGCGGACCAGAGGGACGAGTCATTGAACATGCACAGATCAATACAAAGTACTTAATCTGAAGAACAGAGAAACATGAAAAAATTGCCTTAGGAAACTGTGGAACAACATAAAAAGGTCTACTTAGGCCTGGAGTCTCAGGAAAAGAACAGAAAGATTTTTGAAAAAAATTTGAGTAAAAAATAGTGAAAAGCTTTCCAAATTTGCTAAAGGATATATACATTTATAAATTTAAGAAGCTTAGCATACCCAAACAGGATAAACTTAAAGAAAACCATAACCAGACACAAATCACAGTCAAACTGCTGAAAACCAAAGAAAAAGAAAACCTGAAACTCTCATTCATTATTGTTGGAAATGCAAAATGATTCAATTTAAAAGACAGTTTGGCAGTTTCCAGTTAAGTTAAATGGAGCTGACCATTGAACACATGGGTTTGAACTGCACAATTCCACTTATACACACAGTTTCTCCTGCTTCTGTCACCCCTGAGACAGCAAGATCAACTCTTCCTCTTCCTCCTCTTCCTCAGTCTACTCAATGTGAAGACAATGAGGATGAAGACTTTTATGATGATCCACTTCCAATTAATAGTAAATATATTTTCACTTATGATTTTCTTAATAACATTTTCTTTTCTCCAGCTTATTTTATCATAAAGAACACAACATATGATATATATAACATATGCGATATAAAGAACATGAGAAACCAAGAAGGGAGGAGGGAGGGAAGGGAGGGGAGAAATAAAAACTTATTGGGTGCAATGAACACTATTCTGCTAATGGGCACACCAAAAGCCCTGACTTAAGCATTATACAAGGTATCCACACAACAAAAATACTTATACCCCTTTAATATTTTGAAATTTAAAATATATACATTTAACATATAAAATATGTGTTAATCAACTGTTTATGTTATCAGTAAGGCTTCCTGTCCACAGAAGGCTATTAGTAGTTAAGTTTTGGGGGAGTCAAAAGTTATATGTCGATTTTCAACTGCACAGGGGTTGGCACTTCTAACTCTGTGTTGTTCAAGGATCAATGGTATACATTTACTATCTAGCCCAACAATTTGACTCCTAGGTATTTACCTAAGATCAATAAAATTTAAATCACACAAAAACCTGTACATACAAGTTTATAGCAGCTTCATTTACAATTTCTCAAAATTATAAACAATTGGACCATTCTTCAACTCCTGAATGAATAAACAAACTGTGTTACATCCATGCAAAGGTATGCATTTGAACAATAAAAGGAAATGAACTACTAATACAACAACATAGATGAATCTCAAATGTGTTATGCTTAGTGAAAGGACTTAGATTCACTATATTATTTAATTGATACGACATTCTGGAAAAAACAACTGTAATACTCAAGAGTAGATCAATGGCTGTCAGAGGTTGAGTAAGGAGAGGGGATGACTATGAAGGGACAGCATGAAGAATTTCTAAGATACAGAATAACTCTTATTGAGAATTCTGAATTTTAATTTTGGTGGTGGTTATATAACTCTATGCATTTTTAAAATCTCACAAAACTGTACACCAAAAAGTATGAATGTTATGCCATATAAATTAAAAACTGGATAAATTAAAAAACAAAACGGAAAAACTTATTGATAAATATTAAACAAAATGTTCAATTAAAACTTTCCTAATAAACATATATTATTAACTTGTTAAATGTTAAATTGGCATTACTCTTTTTTCAATATTTTTAATTAAAAAGCATATTCTTCTTCAGTTAAAATATATTATCATTATAACTCCAAATCTACCACACAAAAATAAAAAATATAAATTATATTTGCTTCTTATAACAGTAAAACAATTATAAAAATACTTAGAAATAATCACATCTAGAAATGTTAACAAGATCTTGATAATAAAACAGTTTAAAATGCTGAGAGACACAAAGAAAGAAGAAAAAGTCATACTATGTTCTTTGATGGGAGAATCAATTTTATTTTTAAAAAATCATGATTCTAATAAAAATATCAACATAATGTTTTAAAAACTATTCAAATTAAATCTGAAGTTCATTTGGAAAACCATATGAGTTTTTAAAAGCCAGAAACATTTGGTAAAAAAGAGAATTGGCTGTGGGTGCTTGGCTGTAGCAGCTTAACTCACAATATAATGATTCAGTAATTATTAGTGCTCTTTCACAAATATGCAAGCCAGTGATTGGAAACATATACAATCCATAAATAGGCACGAATTCATTTGGATGGTACTGTGTAATAAAGCAGCATTATATATCATCAAGGAAAAAATACATTGCCCAATTAATGGCATTGGTACTACTACTACTAGGAAACCATCTGGAAAAATAAACTCGCGTTCTTATCTTACTCCTTATAACAAAATATAAACTTCAGGTCAATCAATATAGAAATCAAGCTTAAAAGCACTCCAAAACACTTGAAAGAGATTTCTCCTATGCTCTCAGAATATGCATGACTTATGCAGGATGGAGATCTATTCAAGAGATCCACTCACATTTTTAGTTGCAGTAATTTCACATAGGATGGGAACATAACTTTCTATGTGTCATATGTAATGGCTACATAGAGATAAGCCTGGGTAAAACAACCTCCTTTGAGATGGTAAACTTTTCTGGTTTTACTCACTTGGGGAAAAAGAATCTTGGCCAAAGTGGCTATGTAGGTGCCACCAAGTTCACATATCTGGCTATAATGTAAGTTTTTCCAGGCTGATCTTACCTGGGAGCACATAGGGCCGCAGTAACTAAGATGCCACTTCTGTCTAGCTCAGTCTTAAAACCTCTCACACTGGAGAGTAAGACACCCCTGAAACTCTTCCCTGCTCTCATGCAGCAGCCCATAAAAAGCGTTTCTCAGGACTTAGGTACAACTGAAGACATTTACTTGGTCCTTTTCTCTTATTCTATCGCTCCTCACTCCATTCCTGGTATTTTGGGGCTTCTCACTTGTTATTCTGTAGTCGACTGCAAAGATAAGTAAGTGAAGGTTTATAAAGTACTTACTACCTCTCCTTATACATTATAAGTGCTCAATAAGTGTTTGCTATGCTGCTGCTATTGTTAAAGATGATCTGGGAAAATTTTACTTCCCTTTAGGAAGGTACCGAGTGTCACTTACTCGGAAGCATGAGGATTGAATCTTTGGGAATTATACTCTCCATTGCACTAGAAGAATCCATGCTCTTTTGCAGCCCCTGTTACCTATGTATCATAATGTTATGGATAAGAGGTAAATGTAAACTGTGTTTAAGAGATAGCTTTTCTGCTTGTTAGCTGCTTCTACTTTGAACTGGAACAACTTGTTTAAATTTTCTATCTTAGTTTTCTCATTTGTAAGTATTTGAATATAATACGTATTTCGTGGAGTTGTTCTAAAGATTCATTGAAATAATACAGGTAAAGCTCTTGGCACAGTGCCTGACACATGGCAAGTGGTCAAGCAGGGGTTGTGATTTTTAAAAGAGAAGAAAAGTAGCCCATGTTGTGGACACTCTCCTGGATTCAGACCTTACCTCCACCACTGGCTGGTTTGGGGGGACTTTAGGCACCTTAATCCCTTTTGCTCTTTTGCTTTAAAAAAAAAAAAGGCAATAATGCCATCTACCTGATGGGATTTTATGAAGATTAAATTACTTAATTCATATGGACTTCTCAGAAGAGAGACTGGTACATAGAAAACACAAACATGTATGAAATAAACATTATCATTGTATTATTGCCTTTTTAGTTTTATATCTTACCATTCCTTTTATATAACCTGTCCTTTACACATTATAAAAAAATTATCTGTCATTTCCTAAATAAGAATTAGAATTTTATTTCTCCTCATCCTTTGCAAGCTACTCATTTCAGTTCCTGAAATACTTTTCTCAACTGCTTCTCTCTACTGTGAAAATGCATACAGATTCTTCAAAAGCCAGTTCAGATGTACCTATCTGTGAAGTTCTTCCTGATTACCATTGGCAGAATTATGTACTCTCAAGTGTGTATTAAACCAGCTCATTGTCTGCACTGCCTCCTCCCCTGTAGACATCTGAGCATCCAGTGAGCAGGGGCCACATCTTACTCTTCATTGTATCTCCAGTGACAAATATGAAAACACAATAGTCATTCAGTCCATGTATTGAATGCACGTCTCAGTCCTCTATCACACATTTTAGGTTGTGGAAATAGATTATTATTCACATTTGATTCATGATGACGCATTAATTATTAAGACTTAGTGGTAGAAAGAAGAATAGCAGCTAAATAAACACAGAAGAGATGATAGAATTATTTTTCAATAATTTGTTTTAAATGTTAAGGGGGTACAAATATTTTTGTTTACGTGGATCACTTTTGTAATGCTTGAGTCATGGCTATCAGTGTGCCCATCACCCAAATAGTGTTCATTGTACCTGTTAGGTAGGTTTTTCCCCTCCTCCCTACTTCCCCTGCTTGATTTCTACTTTTACTTCCCTCTGTGAACACGTGTGCTCGTCAGTTCCAATTTAGTAGTGATTATATGTGGTGTTAGTGTTTCCATTCTTTAGATACTTCACTTAGGATAATGGTCTCCAGTTCCATCCAAATTGTTGCAAAAGGTATTATAACATCTATATCACATTTTGTTAATCTGCTCATGAATTGATGAGCACTGGGGCTGATTCCACATCTTTACAATTGTTAATTGTGCTGCAATAAACATTCAAGTCAAGTGTCTTTTTGATAAAATGACTTATTAGGAGATACCCAGTAGTGGGATTGCTCAGTTGAATGGGTAGGTCTATTTTTAGTTCTTTGAGGAATCTCCACACTGTTTTCCATACAGGTTGTACTAATTTGCAGTCCCACAAACAGTGTATAAGCATTCCTTTTCTATGCATCCACACCAGCATCTATTGTTTTTGAACTTTTTAATAAAAGCTATTCTAACATGAGTAAAGTGATATCTCATTGCGGTTTTAATCTGCATTTCTCTGATGATTAGTGACACTGAGCATTTTTTCATATTTTTTTTGGCCATTTGTCTATCTTCTTTGGAAAAGCTTCTGTTCATATCTTTTGCCCACTTTTTAATGGGATTTGTTTTTTTCTTGCTGATTTGTTTGAGTTCTTTGTAGATTTTGGATATTAGCCCTTTATCGGATGTATAGTTTGCAAATATTTTCTCCTATTCTATAGGTTGTCTATTTGCTCTGTTGATTATTTCCTTAGCTGTGTGGAAGATTTTTAATTTAATCAAGTCCCTTTTATTTATTTTTGTTGTTGCCCATGATTGCCATTGGGGACTTAGTCATAAATTCTTTGCCTAGACTGATATTTAGAAGAGTTTTTCCTACATTTTCTTCTAGAATTCTTATGGTTTCATACCTCATATTTAAGTCTTTTATGCATCTTGAATTAATTTTTGTGACTGGTGAGAGACATGGATCCTGTTTTACTCTTTGCATATAATTTTCCCCAGAATCATTTATTGAATAGGGCTTCTTTTCCTCAGTGGATATTATTGTCTGCTTTGTCAAATATCATTTGGCTGTGTGTGGATGGCTTTATGTCTGGGTTCTCTGTTCTGTTCCATTGGTCTATGTCTCTCTTTTTGTGACAATACCATGCTGCTTTGGTTATTGTAGCCTTGTAGTATACTTTGAAGTCTGGTAATGTGATGCCTCCAGATTTGTTCTTTTTGATTAAGATTGCTTTGGCTATTTGGGCTCTTTTCTGGTTCCAAGTGAAGAGTAGAATTATTTTTTCTAGATCTGTGAAATATGACATTGGTATTTTATGGGGATTGCATTGACTCTGTAAATCACTTTGGGTAATATAGACATTTTAACAATGTTGATTCTACAGATCCATGATCATAATATGTTTTTCCATTTGTTTGTGTCATCTGTGATTTCTTTCCTCAGTGTTACATAGTTCTCTTTGTAGACATCTTTTACATCTCGTTTGTTAATAGTAGCATATCTATATACTAGTAACAGTCAAGCTGAGAGTCCAATCAAAGATTCAATATCATTCACAATAGCTACAAAGAAAACAAAATACCTAGAAGATAATACAATTTTTAAAAAAATCATTATTTTGCAATCCCAAATATTTGATTCAGGCAAGAATCATCGATGGATGCTAACCATTTGCTGGATGTTTGTTGAGGAGCAGAATAATTCACACAGACTTAAAAAATCACTGTAGAGATTGATTACCAACTACGAAAGGGAAAATATGCCTTTACCATGAAGAGATCCAGTGGTCACCACTTTAATCAAGTGAACAAAATTCGCATCACTGACAATAAGACAACATGACATTATGTGCCTTCCTATATGATACAATAAGAAGTACACACCACCTATGAATGACCCTGGCACAAATGTTAACCCTGAAACTAATCATGAGGTAAATATCAGACAAATCCAAGAAAAAGACTGGCCTAGACCTCAAAATAATTCAATATCATGAACAACAATAAGACAAGGAGACATTCTAGATTAAAAATGACTAAAGAAGTATAATCAGCAAAGGCAATGCATGAGTATTGATTAGTGGAGCTAAACAAATAATAACAGGGATGGACAATTGGGAATATTTGAAATTTCAACATTTTGATGATATAGAATTGTAGAAAGTCAATCTTCTTAATTTAATTGCACTAAAAAAATTATTTATTGTATTAGATTAATAAAATTATTATATGATGTATTTAAATATTTGTACATATGACGATGGCATTTTGCTTGTATATGAAAATACTATATGCTTCAATAAGGAAAATATTCACATTAGTGTACATATATGTACACACACATATAAATGTATAAAGAGAGAGAAAGACAAAGAAACAGAGTGAAAGAAATAAAGAAGAAAATAAAGTAAAAGTAGCAAATAGTTAAAGAAAAATCTTGGTGAAGTGTAGATGGGTGTTCATGGTAATATTTCAACTTAAATTGGAAGGAAAAAGCCATGAAAGTGAATTGTCTAATTCAAAACACATATTTTAATAATGGGTTTTTTGGACAACTTTTATAGAGAAAATTCTAGAAGAGCTGAGTTTGTTGATTTGATTTTGGGTCACACAGTTTTCCTTCCGAACCAGATGCTCAGTCCATCACGTCCCTGATGACACTCACACTTTTAACTTTCATCTGAGGGTGAGTTAGTATGTAGAGTATATACTAAAAAAGTGCTAAATAAATTTATTTTAAAATTATTGTTTTAGGCATTCAAAACAACTTGAAAAGACACTGCTGAAAAACAATTATCTAATGTATTTCATAACTATTAATTTTTTTTGTATTCTGCAATGTTGATATTGTCCAAATATCTGCCAGCCTCCAGGACAACATCAAGTTAAAAATTTACTCATTCATTTATGATTTTTAAAAAGGGAAATTACTTCTTTTTCTCAAGTAGTTTGTCAATAGGAGAGTTGAATTAATGTAGAACATTTCTTTACTCATTAGAGAACAATGCCCAGAACTCATTTTATCACCTCCCACACAATGCCTTAATATCTATCCTTAAGGCTAATATTGTTTTTGACATGACCCTATGATTGATTAATCAAATGTTCAGTAGAAGTAGGCCACATTGCTGTGAGTTTCATTAGCCTCATGTTGATGTGTCTTAATAGGGAGTAGTCACAAAGTGTTGGCCTCTTTGTAGGGAACGTCAGATTTTAACATAACTTCCTGGTCTGCTTCATCAGATTATACCAAGGAAGGTCCAGAGAAGATCTGCCATCTTCCTCCCCCATTTTAATTAGTTTTCTTCTGCCCCAAAGGCCAGAAAATGTCATACACACACATCTTTAGAAGCTTATCAAAGGGATTGGTGACATTGTAATAGCTATGCTTCAAAATACCAACCAAAAAAAAAAAGGGGGGGGTTCATGAAAGCCAAATGTTAGCTAAGCTTTGCATATGGCTTTAACTTCCTTTGTCCTTAATACAAGTAATGGTATGTTAGAATGACTGTCCTTTATGGGGACACGAAGGCCCTTCTCTCACAAAAGAACCTTATTCCAGGGCACACAGCTAAGTATTTCTTCTTAAAATTATCAAAGGAGAATGCATAGTAGCTTCAGTTTCTTCTTCAGGAAGGGTTACCTTGCTTAGTTGATAAAAGAATGAGATACGAGTAGAGAGTTGTTCTTGGTCATATGAATTAATTCATACTGCAAAGGGAAAGTATTTGAGTGGCATTCAGAGTTACTTTAAACAAATACATGAAAGCAAAAGTGCTTATAAGGAACTTTTGTCAGGGAGCAGTTGGTGATTTTATATTGATTCTCTCTTCTTCACTATTTTTTTAACCCTCTTAAAATTTCATGTATTTACTTTGTTTTGGCAAGATTGTGTGGCTGAAAAAAAAAAGGGTTGTGTGGCTGAAGTAGTAATATTAGTTTTCTTCCTGTGTATCTTGCTGGGGAGGAGATGAAGAAGAGGGAGGCAAGAGAAGTGAAATACATAGGATTAATATCCCGCAATCCTACACAATAAAAATAGTTTAATCAAATGAATAAAGCTCACTTTCTTTAAATATACAGGGATATAACTATTTAATAAGGCTCTTCAAATGCACAGGCTGAGGTAATTCAAGCAAAGTAGCACTGGTTGCATAATTAATGTGACCATTCTGGCCTCGAAAACAGTATTTTTATTATAAAGCTCATTTTCTTTCCCTGGATTTGGGGATTCTTTTTTTTCATTTGCAGTAGAGTGTTTCACATTGAACCTGGGGTGAATGTCTTCATCAGGATAGGGATAATTTTATCTGTAAGGGTGTTTATATTTTTAGGTAACCCATAAGAATGCCTAACAAACAACACAATGGATATTAAGGTAAAGCATATGAATCCCTGTTTAGTCTCGCATTTTTATCGGGGTCAGTAACCATATGGGCCATCAAGGGAAGAATGAATGCATTTGTAGCAAACAGATTGTCGTGTATATTGGATATAACAGAATTTTCAACAACAGTCATAAGCTTTGCCCTTCATCCAAGTAAGAACAAAAATGATTCATTCTTCTCTCACTGTGGATTTCAGTAATTCTTTTGGCCTCAGTAAATAACAAAATCATTTTCCTTCCAAACAAGAGGCAGCTATAGAAACTCTATAATGAACCTGACTTTCCAATCCTATTCTTGATGGGATACATGGGCTAGCATGGGGGAATAACAAGGATCCAACTGCCTTAAACCCTCAATGACAAAGGTAATGAGGAGGAACGTGTGTAGTTAGAGGGGGAATCTACATACCCTTCCTTCCTCTTTCCCCAGCATAGGCATGAAGGGGATTGGTTTGAGTGTATGCCCTTCACAATGCAGATGTGGAAACTTACTGGCCAATGTGATAGTATTGGGAGGTGGGCCTTTAGGAGGTGATTAGGTCATGAGGCCTCCTTGTGAACAGGAATAAGACCCTTATAAAAGAGCCTTCACACAGTGTTAGGCTCTTTCCTGCCCTTCTGCCTTCTGCCCCATAAAGGCACAGGATTCCTCCCCTCCAGAGGATGCAGCAATAAGCTGCCATCTCAGAAGCAGAGAACAGCCCTCACCAGACACCAAACCTATTGGCATGTTGATCTTGGTCTTCCCAGCCTCTGAGTTTGTGAGTTATAAATTTCTATTATTTATCAATGACCCAGTCTCAGGTATGTTCTTGTATCAGCAAAAATAGACTAAGACAATGATACTGTGTGCCACTGCATTGTCCTGAAAGGATGATATGCCAGTCTGGGACAGGAAATAGCCTGGTCAACCAGCCCAGTTTGCAAAGGACACACTGAGAACCACACAACTACTTTGTATCTCTTTAACCAGAGAAGATTATCATGTTGCGAGAGGATCAGTGGGGACTCCAGAATTTTTGTGAAGGGGAAGCTTAAACATAACCATCTGGTTGGAGAAATGACTACAAAAGGTATTGCTTCTAAGTTGCATACAATTTTTACTTAGAGTTTATGTTAACTTAAGGTTGCCTTGGGTGGCTGGAGTAATGCCTGTTAGAAGTTGTATCTTGAAGCCAAATTTACACAGCAAGCACAGATATTTATTTGGAATGTGTGTTTTAGCTGGGGCAGGCTGCAGTGAGCTATTGCTTCTACATTGTCAGCCAGGCTAGCTCTTGCTAGTGTCACTAATATGAGCAAACTTTTCCTCTGCATGTCACAATCAGGAATTTATGGTGAATTAGCTTAGGGCTCATACAATTCTGACTTCCATTTTAGCTCTTGTGTCATCAGATAAAAAGCTAATCTGTGCTGTTAAAATGTCTATGTGCTTTTTAAAATATCCCTGGAAAATTGTTGATTGCCATTTCTTATATTTAGTCAATAAGGAAACTGAGGCACAGTGAAACTAAATACTGCTTAAAGAACTAATACTTGCAGGCATAGAACTGAGTCCACTAATTTGCGTTAATGTGGACTTAATTAATTCTTGAGAGAAAAATATATCATTCTTCCAAAGGAATTTTTTTTAATTATTATTATTTTTTTTATTTCCACATATTACAGGGGTACAAATGTTTAGGTTGCATATATTGCCTTTGCCCCACCTTCTGCACAGCCAAGGAAACTATCATGAGAACAAAGAGATTTTTAAAAGAAGTAAATATTTATTGTTTATTTATGGATATAAAATATTAAAATTATTTTATAGAAACGATGCCTCTGGATTCCTCCCCCTGATATGAGCAGCAGCTCTTATAACCATAAATGGCTATGAAGGGAACTGTACAAAGTCTAAAATATTTAAATGTTATTCAACAAAGTAATATCATGAATGTGCAAGGAAAATAACTTATTTTTATTATGAGGACTTGTATCTTGGTAGCAGATCTTATGGTAGGAAATGCTAGTTAGAATTTCTTCAAGGTAAGATTTCTTTTTTATTTTTTGGCACTTTAAATTCTTAAAGGCTGAAGGATTTATATTACATTTAAGGGAAAGGTCTGTGAGATGGCTGGTTATCACTGAACCGTAGCATCAGAGTGCTTTCATCTGCTTTGTACACTTCAATTACTTTAATTTAAAGTTTGAAGGTGGAGCTGCCTAATGCTATCATTACTGAGATGTTAGTAGAAAGCTACCTAATCAGCGCCATACGTTAAAAGCAAACATCAGGGAATGCACATCCATTAAAATACATTTTATCTGCCTGTCATATTTTCTTAGTTTCATTTCAGTAATAAGCTTCTTTGCATAATAAAATGGCAGTTGTAGCCTACAGTGCACTTGCAAACCTTGACTGCAACTAAAATGACACTTGTAAAATGCCTTGAAGAAGGATTTGTTTCCCTTAGATTTTGAACGGGAATGGTATTACCTGTCTGGTCCCTGCAAACATATCTCATGCTTGAGGTTTATGACTGTTCCAAATAGAAAGAACTTCAACAATGAGGTGTCTATGATAGTGATCATGAAGAAATTTATTGATGTTATGGGATCATTTCACACAGTTTTAAAGCAAGATTTTTCAACCTTAGCACTATTGCTATTTTGGGCCAGGTAACTCTTGGGTGTGCGGGGTTGTCCTGTGTGTTGTAGGATGTTTGGGAGCCTTGTAGACATCTACTTGCCTGTTTTTAACAATCAAAAATATCTCCAGACATTACCAAATATTCCCTTGGACCCCACATCAACCCTGTTCGAGACGCACTATTTCAGATGAATTAAATCACAAAGGGGATTAAAAGCTGGGGAATACACACACACACACACACACACACACACACACACAAAAATCTTTTTCACCTGACCATGTCTTTAAATGAAAGTGCCTACCATTAAATCACCTAGTGATTAGCCAGGTGATTTTGCTACTTAGATTTTGACTCATCCAACCTTAAGTGTAATCCAAGTTTGGGGCAGAAAGTATATAATCGTACAACGTCTCGAAATCCTCATTATTTTTATCAACTCTATCACCAGAAATTTCCCCTCTGTTGACCAAATTAAAAGATATTTAAGAAGCTTCTGGTTCAGGAACAAGAAGGTGTAGACCCACTCTTCCCTACTCCTTCCCTTTAAACGCAATGAAAGCCCTGGAAATTATTAAACAGATAATGATAAAAGGAGTCTGAAAGCTGCAAATAAGACAAACTAGCTGGAAATCTCAAAACTTTAGGATTGATAATGTGGTAGGTTCTAAGATTGGGTAGTCTTTCAATCTCCTATATAACTGCAGATTAAACACTAAAGAGCCCTGGGACCTGGAATTACCAATAGGTATAGTCAAAAGAATGCAAGAAAAGTCTGCTCTCTCTGGCCAAAGGACTTGGAGATAGTCTGACAGAGACCCAGTGGGAAGCCCCAACTCCTACTCTACAACCCAGGCTAGAGGGTGGTGCTATCTGTTGGAAGTAGCAGCAGCAGCAGCAAAGTCCTAGACTATCCCAGCCTCCACCCCATGGTTAGAACACTTGAGGGCACTTTGGCCTGTCCACAGCAGTGGAAGCCATGAATCTGTGTGTCTTCCTGGTCTTTACTCAGTGGATTAAGAAGATCCAAGCTCAACAGCTACTGCCTTCCCCTACGAGATTGCCCAGGAAGAGCAGGCAGCATAGGAAAGCACATTATGGCCCCTTTGGACAGCACCAGCAGGGATTGAGTGGGAAGCATAACAAGGCTGAAAGAATGGAGCAGATCAGAATGACATCGCAAGAGCTCAGAAAAACAAACTGCCATGGGAAATATATCCCACAAAAGTAGGCATAAACCTACCCACCCACTAAACCTAAACAAGGTTGAATGCTTGCTAAAATAGATTTATGAAGGATAGAGTCTTATAATAACTTAAGTGTTCAGGATAAAATTAAATATCGTTTGTCATACCAAGAACTAGGAAAATCACCATTTTAATAAGAAAAGGTAATCGACTGAGGCCAGTTCTGAGATGAATCAGATGTTAGAATTATCTGAAAAGAATTTTAAAGCAGTTGTCATAAAAATGTTTCAACAATGAATTACAAATTTATGAATGTAATTTATTCAATTATAAATTACATTTATAAATGTTTCAATAATTATAAATTATAATAATAAATTTATAAATGTATTACAATAAATTATAAAATTGCATGAAACAAATATTTAGGGAAATAAAAGTTGTTAAAAGAAGCAAATATAAATTATAGAACTGAGAAATATAATACCCTAACTCAAAACTTGCCATATTAGCTCAATAGTAAAAGGGATGGTAGAAGACTGAATCAGTGAACTTGAAGACAGAACGATAAAATTTATTCAATCCTAGTAACAGAGATGAAATAGATGGAAAACAATGAATAGAATATCTATAGGCAATGACAAAATTGTACCATTGGAATTCCAGGAGAAGAGAAAGAGTATGAGACTGAAAAAAGTATTTGGAGAAATAAGGGATTAAAACTTCCCAAAATTGGTGAGAAACTTAAACCTACTGATTTGAGAAGTTTAGCGAACCCCAAATAACATAAATTCAAAGAAATTCACACCAAGACACATCATAATTAACCTTCTGAAAATTAATGGCAAAGAAAAAAATTTTAGAAGCTACCAAAAAGAGATGAAATATATCTTACAAAAAAACACCATTATCAGTAACAAAAGATTTTTCCTCCGAAACCAGATGAGAAATTTCTTCTGGATGCCAGAAGAAAATGGCACAACATTTTCAAGAATTAAAGGGAAATAACTGTCAATGCTGAATTCTATTTCCAGGGAAAATATTGTTCAGGAATGAAGGAAATACATACAGTCTCAGACAAAGGAAATCTAAGAATTTGTTGCTTGCAGAACTACCTTTAAAGAATGGCTGAAGGAAGTTCTCCAAATATGATGCAAATGATAACAGAAGACTGTGTAGAACTTTCAGAAAGAAAAGAAGAATAATGCTATAGGGGAAAGTAAACTAATAGACTATTCTTTTCATGAATTTCTTTAGTCAGATTTCATGGTCACAATAAAAGTGATAATACAAACCTTACGTGGTGTTCAATAAATGTAGATGAAATACTTAAGAAAAGTACCTTTAAATAGTAGAATAAAGAGATTTAAATGTAAGTAAGGTTTTTACATTTCACTCAAAGTGGCAAAATGTTGAAACAAGTAGGTTGTATTAATGATATGAGTATATGGTTATACATACCAGAACACTGAGAAAACTATATAAAGCAATATACTCAAACATTATAAGTAAATCAAAATGGAACACTAAAATATTATTCAAGTAACCAAGAGGAAGGAAAGAAAAGAAATAAAGGGGCAAAAAATGTAGGGAACAAACAGAAAATGAATAATAAAATAACAGACATAAGTCCTAATATATCAAATAATCATTTACTTTAAATGTAAATGACAAATATACCAATAAAAAACAGAGATTGACAAGGAGCATAAAAACAATTATATACTATTTACAAGCAATTCATTTAAGTAATAACAACATAAATTGAAAGTAAAATAATAGAGAAAGGTATATCATACAAACAGTAATAAAAAATCAAGAGTGGCTGTGTAAAAGCAGATAAAGAAGCTCTCATGGCAAAGAAAATTACTATGGCCAAAGAATGTCTCTACACAGTGAATAAAGGATCTATACATCAAGAAGATGTAGCAATTGTAAATGTGCATTCACCAAACAAGAGAGTTCCAAACACAGACAAATCCATAAATATAATTGGGGACTTCAACATCCCACTCTTAGCAATTTATAGAACCACTAGACAAAAAGTCAGGAAATATATCAAAGAACTGGGAACCATCATCAGTCAAGAGGTTTCAACTGACAGTTATGGAACATTTCACCCAACAACAAAAGAATACACATTCTTTATAAGTGCCCTTGTAACATTCACCAAGATAGAGCACATCGTGGCTTTTAAGAAATGTGAAAGACTTGAAATCATACAAAATATGTTCTTTGAACATAATAGAATAATGGTAGATTTCAATAACAAAAAGATCATAAGAATATCTCCAAATACTTAAAAACTAAACAACATACCTCTAAGTAATTCATGGGCCAATGAAAAAACCTCAAAGGAAATTTTAAAAATAAATAAAATGGAATGTAATGAAATATTTAAAATAACGTATCAAAATTCATGAAATATAACTAAAGCAGTGCTAAGAGGTAAATTTATCCTACTAAATACTTACATTAGAAAAGAGGAAAAGTCTCAAATCAATAATCTTAGAAACTAGAAAAAAAGAGAGCAAAATAAACCCAAAGGAAGCAGAAGGAAGAAAAAAATTGATATCAAGAAAATTGAAAGGACAAGAATAAAAGAAATTGAAACAAAATTGGTGTTTTGAAATAAATAAATAAAATTTATAAACTTTCAATAGCGTTGATAAAACTAAAAAGAGATAAGATACATATTACCAATATCAGAAATAAAATGTAATATCTCTACATATCCTGCAGCCATTAAAGCTGCGTAAGGCTGATAAGGGAATGCTAAGAACAACTTTGCATTCATCAATTCAGCAACTTAGAAAAAATAAATATTTTTTATAAAACACAAATTACCAAAATTCAGCCAGGATGATGATAACCTGAATAGTCCCATGACTATTAAAGAATTTGAATTTGTAATTTAAAAGGAGTTGGAAAGGAAAATCCAGGTGATTGCACTAGAGAATTCACCAGAGAAGAATGAACATCTATTTCACACAATTTTTTCCAGAAAATAGAAGAGGAGGGGATACTTTCTAACCCATTTTATGAGAACATTATTATTCTGTTACCAAAACAAGACAAAAATTACAAACAAAAGAGAAAAATACATACCAATGTAACTCATGAACTTAGATGCGAAAATCCTCAACAAAATTTTAGTAAATGAAACCTGACAATGCATTTAATGAATAATATACTATGACTGACAGGCATTTATTCCAGGTATTCAAGTCTAAGTCATGCAGTGTTTAAAAATCAGTGTAATCCACTGTATCCACAGGCTAAACAAGAAAATTGATATAATTATATCTATTAACACCCAAAAAGCATTTGACAGAATGCAACACCCATTCATGATAAAAACTCTCAGAGCATCAGGAATAGGAGGGAACTTTGGCAACCTCATAAAGAACATATACAAGTTGTCAGTTCTCTTTAAATTGATTTATAGGCTTAATACAAATCCTGTGAAAATTCAGCAAAGATTTTGGTAGACATAGACAAGCTTACTCCAAAATTTATACGGAAAGGGACAGGACATAAAATAGCCAAAACAATTTTGAAAAATGAGAATAAAGTGGAAGGAAATACTCTTCCTGATACTAAGGCTGATTCTACAGCTACAGCAACAAAGTGCAGTGCTGGTGGAAGAATAGTAACATAGATGGATGAAAGAAAATAAAGAACTCAAAACTCCACACAAATATGCCCAGTTAACTTTTGTCAAAGGACCAAAAGCAATTCAATGAAAAAGTGATAGCTTATTCAGTAAATGGTGCTGAAGCCCTGGACATCTATAGGGAAAAACATGAACCTTGACCTAAGATTTATGTCTCACAAAAAAACTAACTCAAAATGTCTCATGCATGTAAACCATAAAACTATAAAACCTTTAGTAAAAGAAATAGGAGAAAATCTTTACAATGTAAGATTGGCAATGAATTCTTAAATTTGACATGAAAAGCTTAATCCATAAAATTAAAAAATAATAATTGGATCTCATCAAAATTAAAAACTTTCGTTCTCTGAAAGACTCTGTAAAGAGGATGAGAAACTGATTACAGACAAGGATAAAATATTTGAAAATAATATCTCTGAAAAAAGGACCTATATCTAAAATATATAAAGAAATCTCAAAATTCAACATTGAAAAAATATTAGACAATGATCAAAAGGCTTAAGAAGGCATTTCACTGCAGAGAATGTACAGATGTCAGATAAACATTTGAAAAGATGTCCAGCAACATTAGTCATTAGGAAAATACAAATGAAAACCACAATGAGATGTCACTACACACCCATCAGAATACCTAAAATTAAAATAGTGACAGCATCAAATGCTGGAGATTAATGACAGAAGGTAGATCTCTTATACATACCTGGTGGGAATGGAAAATGGTACAGGCACTTTGGAAAATAGTTTGGCATTTACTTTTAAGACTAAAAATAGACTTATATGATCCAGCAATTGCACTCCTTAGCATACATATACTTGAGTAAAATGCCGACTCATTTTTATAAAGAAAAAATCTTCTACATGAATGTTCATAGCAGCTTTATTCATGATAGCTAAAACCCAAAAACTACTCAAATGTCCTTTAATGGGTGAATGATTAAATAAACTCTAGGACATTGTATCATGTAATATTATTCAGCAATGTAAAAGGAGAAAACTATTGATACACACAACTTAGATGAAACTCATGGAAATTTGTGAACTAAAAAATAAAAGTCAGTCTCAGAAGGATACATACTGTATAACTGCATTTATATAACATTTGTGAGGTAAGATAATTATAGTGCTGGAGAACAAATTAGTGTTTGTTAGAGTTTATAGATGCAGAGGGGAGAGGGTGAATGTGTCTCTAAAGAGGTAGCATGAGAGAATCTTGTGTTTCTATTACAGTAAAATGTCTTGATTGTGGCGCTGGTCTCATGAAGCTAAACGTGAAAAAATTGCATAGAGCTACGCACACAAACACACAGTACACACGCACCACTGAACACATACATCAATATAACTTGTGAAATATCAATTAGCTCTAAGGCTTGTACCAACATCTATTTCCTCATTTCAATATTGTACTGTAGTTATGTAGGATATTAGCACTGAAAAGACTCTATGAAGGGCTCACAGGGACCTCCCTGTATATTTATTTGTAACTTCCTGTGAATTTATAATTATTTCAAAATAAAAGTTTCAAAAATGGGAAGAGTGACCATGCAGATAAAGTAAATATTGAGGAATTTGGGCACACACAGGTGAGCAGCAGCCAGTCGTAGTGTTGGCTGCCTTACGACAAGCTGGCTAGATTAGATGCCACCTGTTTCTCTTCCTGATCACAAAAGTGTCATCCTAACTGTCAGCTCTTCAGCAACTCCACCCTCACACCCTCAAATAATTTCCCTCAAGTTTGCTCCACTGGATTACATTTTGATATAGTAATCAATATAATTTCATTCTAGGTAACTTCCTTCTCTCAGATCTAGACTTTTTCCTCTTTCTGCTAACTAGGTCATTGGGATATTGAGGTGTTACACTGTTAATGTTATGTAAGATAAATAAGTTCTGGAAATCTAATGCACAGCACTGTGACTGTAGTTAACAATACTGTATTGTGCACTTGAAATTTGCTAAATGGGTAGATCTTAAGTGTTGAAACCACAGACAAAAAAAAGAAAATGGTATATATGTAGATATATATATATGTGTGTGTGTGTATATATATATGTGTGTGTATATATATAGGTGTATAGATGTGAGGTGATGAATTTGTTAATGAGCTTCAGTAGGGTGACTATTTCACAATTATATTTATATATATATATCAATTCAAATTGTATACTTTAAATATGTAAAACTTTTAATTGTCAATTTTATGTCATAAAGCTGGAAGAAACAATTACATTTTAGCAGAAAATCTAGCTTCTAGGTGTCTGTGTTCTGTGTGCTTGGTAATTCGTCACAAGAACTTCGGGAGGCTAGTGGAGGTGGGTGGGAGATGGAAGTCCAGTTAGGGCTGGTGGTGCTGCTTCTGAGTGTTTGGGAAAGGAGGAGGGACAATATGTGGACAAAAAGAGCCATGAGGAAGGCTCTCAGCACCACCCCCCACTTGCCCCTGTCACTGGAGTAAAGGACCTGGGCTAGAGCCTCCAAAAGCAGATGGCTCCAGCACAGAGGAAAGATGGAACAGGCCGTGTGGCCAACTGGAATGTTAAGCAGTGAAAGCAGGGAGAGAGGAGGCATTTCTGTTTCTTCACAACTGGCCATTCCTCCATAGCATTCATAGGAAGAAATGCAAATCATTAAAGCATATGTAAATTTAAAGCTCTCAAAATATGGTTAGCGGCCATTTCTTGGCCTAGCTAGGAAATGACATAGAAACTAAAAGGAGAAATAATAAAATGGTAACATCTACTTAGTTACGGTCAGTAAGTGCTACATTTCTCCAAACAGCACCTGAGGTATCCCTTGTTATAGAGACAAGAAAAAGACACTGCAATGTTTTATTCCCACTCGTGTATTCTAAACACTTCCTTTCTAAGTTGGAACGTGCCCTCTCCTAGATTCCATTTCTAACTATTTTAACTCACTAGATAACATCATGTCATTAAACTTTCTCACTTTTTACTCAGCTCACATATATGGAAAATATTTCAAGGAAAAATATCTTTTTACTACAATTTAAAAAACACTACTATTAAAGGCCAATTTTCCTGGCTTTGTTTAAGTTATCATCCTAGGCAGTAGGGTTCGAACGGGTTCAGAAAGATTTTTTAACAAGTAGCAAAAGTGGAAAGAAAAAAATAGCCAGAAATACTGATACTTTTCAATTCCTTGCAGCTTCAGTTTGCTAGCTGAATTGCAACCTCATCTAGACCGTATTATGATTACATTGTCACCTTGGATGCTAATGTTTAATTCTTCTTTACAAACTTTAAATAATAAAAACTTCATGTGGGCAAAAGATAATAGAGGAAATTAAGTTTAAAGAATTAGAAGCCACTTTCTCCAGTGACAAAAAAGAGAGCAGATTGGCAGAGAGCATTTGATGTTTCAGCTTTTATAGAACCTTGCCTGAGTCAATGCTAAAATACAGACAGCACGTTGAGAGCTTCATGCTATTTCAACTCTATGAAATATAGCAGATTGCTTACTTTGCACTTATGTCAGGAATGGAGATAAAATTATAAAAAAAAAATGGTAAGGGAGGCAGTTGTATTTGGGGGCAGAATACAAAATTTCAAGTTTAATTGGAAGGTCAGGGAGAAGGGAAGAAACAAGTAGGTTCAAAATCTGTAGTTAGCAAGCACATTGACTATCTTACAAACACCATCAGTCCAACCTAGGCTTTAATTATGGTAACATAAAATGTATTGATTAAATTAATGAGAAAAATTGAGCAGTTGTGTCAAACCTTTATGAAAAAACAAAGTATAAAAGAATACAAAGCTGAAATTCTTGTAATATGAATGTAAAATTTTTTCAGTACTCACAAAGGAGTATGTGCAATAAGATGTCAGAAGAACTAGTTGAAGTAAACAGAAAATTCAATTAAGGAATAAAAGAATGAAAGGCTCTCAGAGAAGCAGAAAAACAAGACTGCATATAGAAGTGCTCAGTGAAGCCTCCCTTCTCATTAAGGCAATTGGTTGACTGTTCCTGTTGTGCTTTCTACTTATGCCCTTCTCAGAATACCTTGTCCACATAATGAGTCACAGAGCAGCAAGCTTTGTCCATCACTACTTTAGATCCTTGTGCTCTTTCATTTTTAAATGATTAAGGGTGCCTGGCATATTCTGCCCCAACTTAAGATATCCATGAAGAGCTCTCCCACTGACCACACAACATTATAAACTGGAATTATAAATTAACCTATTGCTAGAATTTTGGAGGAATTTCAATCACTCAAGGGTAATGGATTGCTCAATTAATTAAAGGTACTTAAAGTGAACGAAAAACACAAGAGTGGACCATGCCTATTCCAATCTTCTCTCCTTGGCTTCTCTTTTGGATTAGAAAATTGGACACGACACCACCACTACAGAGCTGCAGTTTTGTGAGTGAATCGGAGTATCTGCCTTCTCCCCTCACCATCGCACTTTTCTTCACACATTAATTTGGAGACAGGTTGTTCTAGTCATCATTCCTGGCACAGAAATGAGGATCAGATGTTAGGAGGGAAATGGCAACTGCAACAGAATAGAAGGTATCAGTATGGAAAACCAAGACTTGTTGGTAGGGGCAGGATAGAAAAAGTGACGTCAATAATGTATTCTGAAGATTGCACATTTACAGTACTTATGTTAGAGAACTTTTCAGCCAAATGGATTCATATTAGATAAAAGCTTGGTAGACAGTGAAGTATGAATACAGATTTATATTCAAATAGTGAAAGAGTAGTATTAATGGAAACCACACATTCTGCTGATTGGCAAACATTGGTATAGACAAATCTCCTCTTTGCTTGATAATCAGTGAACACATTAAAAAATTGAAGCAACATATGAAAGTATCAGGATCCACATGGACAAATTGTTCAGTTGATCCAATACTTGTAACTGTAAATTAAAGCCTAAGAAGTAACATAGCAGAATAAAAGAAAATGCTAGCTATTCAGAGAAAGGACACATTTTTTTAAAAGTATTCTCTTCCAGGGAACCAAAAAAAATTCTAGAAAACAATTTGGCATCTTCAATCAGGTTGCCGAAATCCTAGGCAGGTAATAGTGGTTGAGACCTAAGCTTCTGTAGTTAGTGTTTTTCTGCAAGTATTTCGTGGAAGACGAAGACCAGAGACAAAACCGTTGCCTGTAGTCAGTTAATAGAAAGGCTCTGCTACCTCTGAGAGAAGGCTAAGACTGAAAGAAACAGTCCCAATTTGTATTATTTCTTAATATTCTCTGATTATACTATGTACTACTCAGAAGTAGAGCTGATCTTTGGCAATTACTAATATATAGTATTTTCCTTGTATTTTTGATATTTCATGTAATTGTAATATTTCTTGCCAAATATATTTTTCATTACTTGATAGAAACTATGTCTTTAATTTTTCTCATTGAACATAACAGTTTATTATGTATACAATAATGTTATATTGATAAAATATTTTATTTTTTACTAACATAATTTGAAATCACTTTATATATGTATGTTATACAATGTTTCAGTTGTTTTTATTAGCAAGTTATTTAAATACAGAAATTTCATTATATTACATGATTCTTCCCGTGAAAGCATGTGTATCCAAAACTAAAAGAACAACCTGTTCAGCTCTCTAGGGTAAGCATTCATTCCTTTTTCTATTATCAGTTTGATTTCCAAAATGTTACCTGGCATGTGTATCAGTATCTCTGTCACTGTCATGTTTTGTTATTATTTGAACATGGGCAATTCAGAATGCTCAAATTTCAGTAACATCTTGTGTGAAATAGGGCTTGTAATCTATTTTTATATTTTAAGAGAACCTAACAAATTTATTGCAACCTTTTGTAGCTCTGAAATTTTTCCCCTACTACATGTGAAATTGAATATAAATTTTGTGATATATTCAATTTAATATTGAATATTTATGAAACACACAAAATCCATATTTATGATGAGCACATTTATTGAGATCAAAGAGAAGCTTTACAAGAATTGATAACTAGGTACAATGATCACACTTGTCAGAGTATGAAAGACCAGTGGTAAGCTTGTTATTTACGTTTGAAGTTCAGCTCCTAATCTAATATCTCAGAAAACTGAAATTTCTTTTGGAAATATAATACATTTTAAATAGATTTCTCTTTATCATGTAGTTAGCCTCAAGCCTGTATTGTAGTAGGGCAAATAGACCCCATAGAAACCACTCTGTTCTGCCTCAAACAAAAAGACCAAGCCACTACTTTCTAGGAGTAGGCTCAGATCTTTCCTTTTTATTTTTCTTTCTTTTCTTTTCTTTCTTTCTTTTCTTTTCTCTTTTCTTTTTTTTAGAGACAGAGTCTTGCCCTGTCACTCAGGCTGGAGTACAGTGGCCACGTCATAGCTCACTGTAATTTCAAATTCCTGGACTCAGGTGATCCTCCTGCCTCAGGCTCCTGAGAACTGTATGTGCATCACCACACCTGGCTAATTTTTTTTTTTTTTTTTTTTTTGAGATATGGAGTCTTGTTATATTACCCAGGCTGGTCTTGAACTCCTTGCCTCAAGTGATCCTTCCTCCACCTTGGCCTCCCAAAGTGCTGGGATTACAGGTATGAGCCACTGTGCTTGGCTGATTTTTAAAATAAATGCTTAAAAAGTATCAAGACCCTAAACCAGTTCTGTGCTGGGCTGGTTCCCATTGTCTTGCAAGAGTGATTGTGCAAATCTCTACCCAGCTTCCTGTTCAGGGATTCCATGTTTGAAATTGGGCATGGTGGGAATATTACCACTATTGAACTAGGAAAACATTACAAATCAAGGCTTTTAAAAACATAAGCATGCCACAGTCCTAAACCAAACTTCTTAGACTAGTTTTCAAAGTTGAACCACGTATGATAAATACAGAGAATTTATAAGTGATTGATTATACAAAGCAAGTGCAATAAACTTTATAAAAGAGAAATTATATGATCATAGATAATTGGCTCTTTGCTTTTAGGGATTGTTTCACATACTAATCCATGTGGGAATTTGAGAAGTTAATTTTATATATACACTTGTATACTTTGGCATTATTAAATGTAATAGGTAGCATTGTAAAGTTTAGTGACTTCTCCAGAAGAACAGACCAGATATTTGTTTAAATATTTAAAAACTAAAGAAAGGAATATTAGCCAAAGAAACTCTTTCCTAATGCACGGAATTATGAAGGAAGGGGTGGTAATTTAATTAGGATTTACTGATTTTGTAAAAATGTTCATTTCCACAAGCACACGTGTTTCTCTAATTGAAGATTTTGAGCAAAATTTTATTCACAACCACAAACTTTGCTTTCAACTATCTGTAGTATGTGTGAGCCATTTTCTTTTGCCTTTGCAAAAGCAAAACTGAGCCAACATAATGTTCTCCTATAAGGTAAAAATCATGTGAGACACAGATGTGTAATCATTATCTGACTGTTCATCAACTGCAATCATGTCCTGAAAAACCTTACTTTATTTCCCATCTACTTTTAATACCATTTCCATCATCTGCTAGTCCAGGTTGACAAACATTTCTGTAAAGAGTCAGATAGGAAATATGCTAAGCTATGTAAAGGCACATAAGGTCTCTGAGGCATGCAGATTCTTCTGTTCCCTTTTTCTTTCCTTGTCTTTTTTTTTTTTTTTTTATCCATGACACTTTAAAAATGTAACAACCAGTCTTAGATTGCTGGATTTGACCTGCACATTATACGTTGGTTACTCCTATGTAGTCTACCCCCTTATACCTATTTTCACTTTCTCTCATGTGTTTTTGCAAACTATATTCTGTCCCATCCCCTGTGAATTTTGCTCATTATTCTTGCTCTCTTTGTCCTAGATGCCTGTATTCTTCCCTTATAAGCACTGCACATTCTAATACTTTTTTTTCTTTTTGGCCAAATTACATACTACTTCTCTCTTGCTGTCAGCTTTTCTTTCACTGATTTTTTTTTTTCATCCTTTGCTAACCTCTCTTTTAAATACTAGATTCCTAGATGTTAAAAAATCTCTTAATTTCTATTTCTCTTATTTATTTTGTGTAGAATGTATTATTTATTGCCTCTTTTTTTAATGTTTTGTCCTTCTTATCTTGCTTTTCATTATTTTCTCTCTTCTTATGGAAGTCTATCTTGTTTCCTCTTCTAAGTTTCTTCTTTTGTTTGTTCTTTATTTTTGCTCACCCTTTCACACACATCCCATACAATGTATCTGCTGACAGCTACACAATTCCTTCAGAGTAAGAAAAGCTCCCAATAAAAGCTTCTTTATTTACAATCAATGCTTTATACCTGGTAACTTTGATCTTTTACAGTTACACACATAAACCATTGCATGTAAATGCTTCCCTCTTTTCCCTAAATGGCATTATTTTTTTTTCTTATGAGCACCCATAGCATTAAGTGTATAACATTTGATAAATGTTTAGCAAATTGTGTAAAGGAAAGGTGGGGATAGAAATCTGCTGTCCAAACCTCCCTCAGATTTTTCTTTCGGAGGTATTTTTCTGGAAGGCCTTTGACATTTATTTCAAGTTGAGGGATTGTGACAAAAAGAAATAAAGGCCATCTAACCCAAAATAGAAAATAAAAACTATTATTCTTCCAAATGAACTTAAAAGAGCAGAAAGAAAAGCTGTGGTTTTGAAAATCTGAATAGTTATTATGCTTTCCAAATTTTTCACATTATTCTGTATGTATTGGTATAGATTCAAACAATATTATAAAATATTCTGAAAAAAATTTAAAAACTTATAAAGAGGTCAGAAACATTGTATTGATTTATATATTATTTTTTCCATTTTCCACTTATTACTTATTTTTATATATGCCTTTACGCTTTTTAAGCAAATATTTTCCTCCAATTTGAATGAGATTTCACTGAAAAGCAAATTGGCTTTGATACATAGACAATACCATTAAGCTAATTCCAGCAAATTCAAGAGCACTTTTTATGAAATGCATTCAAACAGAAATCTATTATGGCATCAATGCATCCTTTTATTACTTAAAAGTTTGTGAAAAGTAACCGTGTTACCATTTCTTTACTTCCCTAGTCTTTGAGAAAGCATTTGTTGTGATACATTTTAACAAGTAATGAGAACATAAAAAGTATTCAAGAATCTCCTGCTTTTCAACACAGCAATTTATTGGTCTAGATAAGAATTAATGTTTCAACTTGTAATTTTTAAACTTAGATGATTATAACTCTTCTGATAGACTTCTATTACTCCAACAGAATGGTTCATGTGAAATCTTTGTTAAACACATTTATATGATAAATCTCCAAGTGGCATATATCTTCTAAAATAAATTGTAGAACATGAAGCCCACATTCTCTTTCCTCTAGTTACTAAATAAGACTGCATATTTCAAATTTTCTCAGCTAGTTTTATGCATGAGAACTTTTCTGGATATTATTAAGGCCATATGTTATAAAATAGCTATTTCAAAGTAGATTAATAGGTTATGTAATACATAGGTCTAAATCACATTGATTTTAATTATTTTAACTTGTTAAATATTTGCTGGGTTAATATTTTCTATTGAAACTTAGATATTGATGAATTTACATTCACTTGCTTTCTCTTACACTTAAGATGCTTTAACATAAGCAGTATGAAATGATTTTCTTAAATAATTTAATTTGTTTTATTCTTTTCCTTTAAGCAATTTTATCCAAAGTAATTTCCTAAGTCCCTTCAGAATAAAGTTGTCTACTTAAGCTTATTTTGGAATTATACAAAATTGCAGATGCAAGCAAATTAAAAAAAGAAGATTAAAAGATTAAACTGGGAAGGATCTGGAAACAGAAGGGAATGAAGATAATGATAGTGATAGTAATACTGTATGATATTGACATTATTATTTAACGACAAGAGTTTTAAAGCTACAGCGTCTACTTTAGCAGAAGACATTAGTGTTCAGACTTCAGTAGGAAGATACAAAGCTATAGACCATTATAATGTGCTATTAAATGAGATGTGCATTGAGTAGTTTACCATAATGATATGTATCGAATACCGAAGCACTTCCAAGTGTTTCTCCCACCCCCCATAAGTTTTACTGAAACACAACTTTGCTGTTACCTAAAATTGATACTTTCCCTGCAAGAAGAATGGACCTGCTTGTTAGTAATATCTTGAGGGTGAACTGCATCTAGTGCTATCTGGCCACATACTTTTGGTTCAGCATAATCATAAATATGAGCAATGGAACATAGTATTAACTATTTCATACCCAGTACATAAAAGGAAAATGTCATCAATTTTTAAATGTAGAAAATCAAATATTAGGATATTAAGTATAGAATGTCTAATTTCTTGAAGTACTAAGTTTGACAGTTGATATCTCTCACATTTCATTTTGACACTTCTTGTTTCTTCTGTTTTTTTTATTGTATATCTTCATTCTTTCAAGCATGTTTAGGCTTATGATTATCTTTCAAATTTTTTTTGTGAGCAGTTTTTGTGAAACCATGGGTAGGTAAAAAATTCTTGTTATTTTTTTAATGTGAGTTCCATCGTGGAACCAATGTACTGCAGACAGCTCGAAATATCAACAAAGTATTTGAAAAGGCTGTGGCTAATGAACGCACAGGATGTTGATGGTTTCAAAAGTTCTATTCTTGTGACTTTCACCTTGAAAATGAGTCAGATGGGTGATCTGAGACCAAAATGGATAATGATGAGCTGAAAGCTGTAGTGGAAGCAAATCTATTTCAATCTATCTGTGAATTAGCAGCAAGATTTTACATTACTATTCCAGCAATATTGGACCATTTCAAACAAATGGACAAGGTAAAGAAGCTTCATAGATGGGTAAGGCATGAATTAAATGAGCATCAGAAGAGAAATCATCTCAAAGCTTGACTTTCTTTGCTTTAATGACATAAAGGTGAACCATTTCTACACCATATTGTTGTGTGTGATGAAAAATGGATTCTTTTCAATAATGGCAAGTGTTCAGCATGTTTGTAATACAGATGAAGTGCTGAAATACAGTTCAAAATAGAATATTCATCAAAAAAAAAAAAAAGCTCATGGTGTCCGTTTAGTGGTCCAGTGCTGGTATTATCGACTACAGCTTCGTGAAACCTGGTCAATAAATTCCAGTGGATGTCTACCACAACCAATTGGATAAAACAATGAGGATGCTTGTGATTAAGCAGCTGAGATTGGTCAATAGAGACAGGTCAATCCTCCGCAAGACTGTATGTTGCAAAAAACAACACTGCTCAAACCACAGAAGCTGGAGTTGGAAACTCTCTGTCATCCACTATGTTCACCAGATCTTGCACTAACTGACTACCACTTTTTCCAGGCTTTGGAACACTTCTTGCAAGGAAAAATATTCAATTTTCAACAAGCTGTGGAAAACACCTTTCATGATTTCATCACCACTCACTCTCCAGGCTTCTTTGCTGCTCATGACATAAGCAAGCTACCTTTAAGATGCTAAACTGTGTCAATAGTTCAGATGCATACTTTGATTAATTGCACTGCTTCTTGTTTGAGATATAACAAAACACGTTTGGTTCGAGATCGGACATTTCATATTTAATGACCTAATAGAGACAATGTGGCAATCATTTTATCCTACATATAAGTTAAAAAACTCACATTAGTATTACATTAGGCTGCTTCCATTCTCTCCAAAGTATGGGTGGAGAATAAATCTGTAAGTTAGCAACAATTCCTGAGATTTGCAATAACTCAAAAACATAATGCTGTCCTCAGGACACATTATTAAGATTTCTAGGACATTTCTCTAGCTAAGAAGAATGCATAAATGTCTACCATGTGAATAATTAATTAGTGAGGAAAACAAACTTATGGATCAATTGTTCAACTTATTTTTTGAGTATCCTCATATTCCTCTGTTTTCCCATTGTCAAACTTTTGCAAGAGTAATTTGTGTGTATATCTGAATTTTGTAATCAACTTGTTTAAAAATAATTTTTTATAATGCCCACTTCTATTACTAAATTTCTATAGCTCATCCAATATTGAGGAGTTAAATTCTCATTCCTAAGACTATTACGGACTTGCCAGTCTGACTGCAGGCAAGCATTCTTCCTTTCCTTCTGTGACATCTCTAAATAAACATTCATCCTCGAGAGAATGTTTATTGAATAGGCTTTGTCCAAATGCTATGCCTTGCCTTATGTCATTTCCCATGGCTAGTAATAATTCCATATGGAATTCTGTTCCAACTATACCCAATATAAAGGGTCAGTTCAAGTCATACTTAACTCTATCAAAGTCTTTCCATATCTGAAATCTAATCTGTATTTTCAAATCATCTAGTAAATAGGTTAGCCTACATTGTTTTGTGAAGATAGTTAACTACTGTGTTCTCAGTTATCTTTTTATGCATTTATACAAGGAGTTGTAAATCCAAATGTCTTCGGTGGTCAGGTTGGTAATTTAGTGACTGAATCACCCAAATATAATGCAGTATGTGTACACTATCACAGTAGAGGCAGCAGTTGTGACCTGCAAAATGTGCCACCCAGCCAAGGGAGCATACATTTCTCAGCTCTAGCCAATTGTTGTATTATAAAAATGCAGATGTCATTATTGACAGATATTCTTATTATTTATAAATAAATATACAGGTAGGAAAGCTGGCTTTTTAATGTAAAATCTCCTGAGTTTTAGAAGTTTGTTCAAAGGTTTTAAAAACATCATGAATCTCATCCAGCCGTAGGCTGCAAGTGTATATATAAACTCTTTCTTGCATTCTTACTGAATCCATTCATCCACATATTTAACAAATACATATTGAATACTTTTTGTGTGTCAGGCACTGTGCAAATCACTGAGAATAGAGGTGAATGAGATAAAGCCCTTCTTTTCAAAGTGTTTGCATCAAATGAGTACATATGTTACAACATTTTGCAAGCAGACATATCCCAACATATATTGAGTATTTTGATTTGATTTAGCAAGACAGCAATTATTATATTAAATATTTACTATGCTAAAATAAAAAACAGAACAAAATAGCAAAAAAATCCCATAGAAAGTAAAAAAGAAAAATAAAATAATAAACAATTGTTCTTTCTCTTCACACACATATATGCATGTGCACACATGTATGTGGATGAAATAGACCAGTCAATGCTATATTCTGACACCACTGAATCTTCTGTTGTGCTCAACTGCAAAATATGTTAAGATGTGAATATTGGGCTCTAAAGAAATATTCTTCAATAATATTATTGCATTTCCTCAGTTCAATGCTGATTTCAACAAACAGTATCTTTATGACATTCATGAATAGTCTGTGATCTTTTTCAAAGTCTCAGATAAGGTAGACAGTGTTGAAACACCGAGCAGCTTTACTAAGAAGATAAAAAGTGTGCAATAAAAAAGAATCAGTAATCCTAAATCCGGTTTTAAAAACAAAGCAGAACCAGTCACCTACAGAGTATGTAACTAACCGTATTCTCCAGAAAGTTTTAAGTTTACCTTTCTGGGCTGTGTTTTTCTGAAAATAAGGAACACATTTGTGAAGCATTTAAACATATTTTGTTTCCATAAATTTATGCGATCCTTTTTAAAATTGTTTTGCTCTTTTTTTAAAAAAAAATATTCATTCTCATTTCAAAATGTCCCACAGATCTATCATGTGAAGTAACCAAAGGAAATGAGCAATAAAAATAATGGAAAGAAATGAGAATGGAGAAGAAAAAGAAGTATTTAGTGCATACTGGAAATAGTCTTTGTCATTCTTCTGCTTCTTCCCCTCCTCCCTCATATTCTTCTTCTTCGTCATTTATAAGGGTTGTATAAAAATTCTCATTAATTTATATCTCAGATTTTAGTACTGGAAAATGGTTTATGAACATTTCTTAAATACAGAATATTTAAGAAAGTAATCAATAACCAAGTCTGTTTAATAACAACAATTTCTTTCATAGACCATTATAAAATCACACATAAGATGCAACAAAATATAAAAACTGTAGTTATTGTTCAACAGAGGTGAAAAAAATGCTTTCATTTCCTTTAGAGCAGACACATGCAATTGGATTACAGTTAGAAGGTCAATGTCTCCTCCCCAATGGCCCCAAATCGGTTCTCATAAGAAGAGCTTGAAACAGACAAGATTAAACTCTCATTACTTCTTTGAGGATGAAATGTTTTTAAATCAGAGTTGGCAAATCCTGCCACAAGTGCATCTGTTAGGGATCAAACTCTGTTGGCATTAGAGGTTCATTCTAAAACCCAAAATGTACTTCATTAAGTATTTCTCTTTAAAGCAATAATGCAGACTCTATTCATGGGCAGAGTATAAGGTTTTGAAGGGCTTTAATGATCAGTTTTTTTTAAAGTTCTTTGATGTCTAGAAATTTCTTGAAATAAAATCATTTAAAATTAATTGAAAGTGAAATTTACTAAAGGCAAATGTTCACATAAATCAATTAGTTCAGGTTTGATCCCAAAAGCCAAGTCCACAATTTCTAAATGGAGTCTAAACTTTGAAAATCATTTCTCTTTTCCTTCTATAGGATGAATAATTTGTTGTAGCAATATAAAAATAAGATGATGTAATTAGACTTAGAACTCCAAATAGTAGCACTTATATAGTGTTCCTCTTTGCTAAATTCTTCTGGCATTTAACTTATAAGTGCTTATTAAAAGTGACATTGATATACAAGATTTTCAACCTTAAAATGAATAAGGTCACCTAAACCAGCAAAAGCTGGAAACAGAGACTAAGAGGAAGATGTGGTTAAGGGATGAACAAGAAGCATTTATGGAGGCCTACAGTTTTTGCTCTGCAGTTGGGAGTGATGGGATTTATTGAAAGATTCAGGGATTGAGCTTATTTACCTATGGGGAAAGGAGACTGAATAAAGGAATAATGAGAAATATGGAGAAAAATCAAAATGAGTTGTAGATGTGTTAAGCATAATACTAGATATTATATATATAGTATTATAACAGGTATTGTTTTTAAGCACTTGCTGTATGCTATGCCCTCTTCTAAGGACTTATACATACTGATATATTTACTCTGACAACAGTCCTATGAAAGGGGAAAAGAATGTCAGAGAGCTGAAATACTTGCCCATGGTACCTGTCTTAGTCCACTCAGGCTGCCATAAGAAAACCATAGATGGATGTTTGTAAACAACAGAAATGTATTTCTTACAGCTCTGAAGACTAAGAAATCCTAGATTAAGACGCCAGCAGATTTGGTGTTTGGTGAGGGCTTGTTTCCTGGTTCATGGGTGACAGCTTCTCACTGTGTCCTCACATGATAGAAGGGGAGAATGAGCTCCAGTGGGCCTCCTTTATAAGAGCAGTAATCCCCTTCATGAGGCTCCACCCTTATGAGCTAATCACCCATCAAAGGCCCCACCTCCTAATACTATCACCTTGGGGGTTAGCATTTCAACATTTGAATTTTGGGAAGACATAAGCATTCAGACCATAGCAGTCACACATCAAAAATTCTAGCACTGGATTAAGCTCTTCGCCACCAACCACCATTGTATTTTACAGAGACAGTTCTCTACAAAATAACTTGCTAAGCCCAGAAATAAGATAAAATGAACAGGTACCTATAGACTACTTCAGAAAACATCGCTGAGCCATCTTATGCTTAGAACATTTTGTGGCTTGTATTTCACATGTGCACTATAATTTTTACATCTTGGTTGTAGAGTATGGATTTTATAACTTTTAGATTCTTCTTCGACAGTAAATCTATCCTTTTTTACCTCTCTTTTTTCATGTTTCCACTCTGCTAGAATTCTGTGTTTTCTACATGTTGGAAAGATCTTTTCCTCAGAAGATTCCCTACCAGAGCTGCTGGGGGAGCTCCACTTTAAAATGCTCTAACCAGATTAATTGAGCTCTCTGAGATAGGCTTTATTTTTTTATAATTATAAGAAAAAAAAAAAGAACTGGGAAGATGATCCCTGCCCACATGGTGCAGAGGTCTCTGCCTTATCTTTGCTGTGGTGTCTGTTGACCAAAGTGCTCCTTTGCAAATCTCTGCCTGAATCCCACAATGCAGCGGCCAGTACAGCACCTGTTTCTTATCAATAAATATGAGGAGTGCCCAGGGTTCTCTGTGGCTTGCCATAAACCCAAAGTTAACTATAATTTTAATTCTTAATATTAAAAAGGAAAGGATGGATGGAGGTGGGAGTTGGCAATCCAGTAGATCACAGATGACAAGAGAGAGAGCCTTTTATAGACTGGAGTTTCCTACAAGCTAAATTTCTTTCTGCGTAGAGGGTCCAATAAAATATGAGCAGTATTAGGAATAAAATATGAGCATAAAACATAGAAGTTCTTTCTTCCTAGCTTGGACTATCAAACAACTTTAGTTTCCCCTTCAGTAGGAGAGCTGATACAAAAAGAAGCCAGTGTGAACTCTCTACCTTTGCCAATGTCTGTGTTGTTGAGTTTGGAAGAAAATAATTCTCAAACATGATATCCACTGTGCACTAATAAAAAATATTTAACATTATATTAATCATTACTAATATTTAGCTCACAAAAAAGTAAACTCAGCTGAAAACCTATCTATGCAATTAAAAGATAAAACATAAAAACACTTAGGTATTCAAATCCCATTTTTTTCTGTTTTAAACTGATGTTTGAAAGTAACAACTTCAATGACTGTTTTGTAATTTTTTTGCTGTTATGAAAATGTTATTGTTTATTAAGAATTGACTTCAGGAAAAAGGGCACAGAGCAAAAGTAGACAGCCTCAAGTTCTCCAATTCCTTAACACATCCAAATTATAGTTTTCCTTTTCTACATGAATGCAACCCAAAGTCTTTTCCAAGAATGTGTGACCAACAGGGGTGAGGAGATTTGTGACACCCAAGTGCTGAGAGACCTCATGACACTCAGATAAAGAAAACCTTGAAGCAATTTTCAAAGGTGGAAGGGGCTGAGGTGGGAGAGGGGAGCTTTGCAGTGATTAATTTAGTGATTAAATCAAGAATTTGGTTACAAATAAGAGGACTGGCCTTATATTTGCCAAAGGAATCATAGCATCTACTGATGGGGGCATGGCAAAAAAGTAAAATATTAGTCTGCTGAAATTTTAACTGTTTCTTTAACTGGCATCCTATATGGTACACAACCGTGTCTATTACGGGGACTCCTTTCTTCCTCTGCATAACCAATTCTCCTTCCCAGGCAGTGGAAATTTCAAAATGAAAGTAACATACATACTCTGTTACCTCCGAGGGAAGAAAACAAGGAATGCTATGACATTTTCTCCTACAGATGCCCTTGTAATCTCTCTTTCATTCCAGCTACCCCTGTATAATGTCATGGATGGAGTCAAAATGCTCTGGGAAAAGTCTAACACACACTAACTGTAAGTTTATTTATTTATTTATTTTGCCTCATTAGGCAAAAATGGTATGTATCAAAAGTGTGTATTGAATTAAACTGTGTGCATTCTCAACTTCCATTGTATGCCTAACATTGCTTATTTTGTTGTTTTAATTTTTCCTTCCAAATATGAGAGACGTAATTTCCATGTGCCTGCTTAGGCAATGTACTGTGCCTTTCTCCAGAAGGATCCAAGCTCTTGTCTACCAAATCCACTTCTTTATACTGAAATGCAGAAGACTAATGGCTGGTAGAGAGGCTTTGTTTTCCAACATTCCAAGTGAAGGACCATAAATTAACACTCTAGTTTTCTGTTATAAATCATCTGTATTAAGAGCTACAGTGTTCCAAGATTTTTTGTATAGTCCCTATTATGTAATATAAATAACAAGAGAATATATCTGATATATTAAACTGGTGTAGCTGTTTGTTAGAATAGATCACGAGGAGTGGGTTTCTTACAGTTTTTTGTAAAGAAAAAGAATGCTATTAATTGTTAACTTTGCCAGAATTTGCTTCTATTGGTAAGATTTGACCAGGGTGACACAGGGGTGGGGATGGTATATTGGGATACCTTTTAAGCAGAGAGACCAAGTTGGATTTTGGTAACTTGTGAAAAATGGATTATTGACTTCCCTAAGAGCCACATAGGGGACAAGAAGGCAGGTCAAAGCTACTCCATATGAGTAGCTTTATTTGGCTAGTTTTATTTGGCTAACTTTATGGAAATTACAAAACACCCTTCTTTCCCTCCCTTCCTTAGAGTAGTGGTGAGAGAAATTTTATCAGGAAAGATGGAATCAATCAGTTTGCCCCAGCCTTCTACTCTTCATCCCCAGAAAAAAAGCTTCTAGCTTCTTTGACAGTAGGCATCTTGCTGTTCTCTATGTTAATTTAAAAATATTCAAAATTTCAAATTTGGGAAGATATAAAAATTCAAAGCAAAGAATGCTCATCACTGGTTGGTTTCTTTTTTGTTGTTTTATATATATATATATATATTTTATTTATTTATTTCAGCATATTATGGGGGTACAAAAGTTTAGGTTACATATACTGCCCTTGCCCCCCGTGGCCCCCCCGAATCAGAGCTTCAAGAGTGTCCATTCCCTAGACAGTGCGCATCGCACTCATTATGCATGTATACACCCATCCCCTCCACATCTGCCCGATACCCGATTAATGTTATTCCTAAATGTGCTCTTAGGTGATGATCAGTGAAACCAATTTGATGGTGAGTACATGTGGTGCTTATTTTTCCATTCTTGGGATACTTCACTTAGTAGAACGGGTTCCAGTTCTATCCAGGAAAATACAAGAGGTGCTATATCACCATTGTTTCTTATAGCTGAGTAGTACTCCATGGTATACATGTACCACATTTTATTAATCCACTCATATATTGATGGGCACTTGGGTTGTTTCCACATCTTTGCAATTGTGAATTGTGCTGCTATAAACATTCGAGTGCAGATGTCTTTTTTATAGAATGTCTTTCGTTTTTTTGGGTAGATGCCCAATAATGGGATTGCTGGATTAAATGGTAGGTCTACTTGTATCTGTTTAAGGTACCCCCATATTGCTTTCCACAGAGGTTGCACTAGTTTTCAGTGCACCAGCAGTGTATGAGTGTTCCTGTCTCTCCGCTTCCACACCAACATTTATTGTTTTAGGATAAATATGGCCTGTGAAACTTTCATATTGCTTAATCCTAGAGTGAGTAAATTTGGAAGCTTGATGTCTAAGTGGGGAACCCACAATACTTACCCAATTCTTACCGAAAGCACCTTAACAGTTAATCAAAGATTTTGTTTATTCCAGGTACCTGACTAGACTAAATGTAATTGTTCTATTTTATGTGGAAGAAAGAAATTTCAGAACTTACCAAAACACAAGCAATAGAACTCCTTTATAATGCATATTGCTATTTATAGAATTTAGATACAATATAGTAATAATAATAATAATTAACCTGTAGTACCCCCATGTTTCAAGCACTTTTTCAAGTGCTTTGCATATACTACATTAATTAATTTAATCTTCGCTATAACTTTGTGAGGTTGATCTTCACTTTACAGATGAGGAAACTGAAACATAAGATAGGTAAGTAATGTGGCCAAGAGCATACATTCATTAAATAACAAAGCCTGGATTTGAACCAGACAGTCTGACTCCTGAGTCTAGGCCTTGATCATGACATTGTTACTGCCTCCCTCTGTATTTATGTTATTTATCAAACAAAATGGCCTAATAGACTCCAGCCTGCACATCATCATTCTAAAGGATTTCTTCTACATTCAATCTCTTCCAGTGGCACAACCCATTTTATACAGGCTAAGTATTTCTAGAGTTCACTTTTAGGAAGGTTTTATATAAATATATGCTATTATTTTCCTGTATTGATAAATGATAACTTCTTAATTATAATTGATCTTGAGAAAGCAATCTCTAATATTATATATTGGGCTCCCATTTATTTATTCATTTCTTGATAAAGCTAAACAAAGTGATGACTGATATTCACAGCTGATCTGGCTTTTATTTATGGCAAATATGTAACCTCTATAGCTAGGAGCTTGAGATTAGAGTTGTTCCTCTATATGACTGGGCTGACACATCCACATTTGTGCAAAATTCAAGCCTCGTGTCTCCTTTTTATATGGTGAAGCTTTTTCTCTAAACCTTAACGATCCATTTAAGTTTCAGTAAGTGCTATTTGTTTTTTCTCTCATTTAACTAAATTTTAGAGGACTGTTCATTGTCAAAATACTATATAACAATATATAACATTTTTTTTGTTTTTATACTACTTAATCAGTCTTTCTTAGTGAAATTTTTTGAATGAGATTGATTTTGTATATACTGGATTATTTCATTTTTTCAGTATCTTGGTTCATTTTAATTAATTTTCCCCCTTACTCTAAGGTTATTTTTATTTGATATGTCCAATTGTCTTTACCATCAGTACATGATTAGACATAATGAGTTTTCTGACAGTTTTAGTAATGACTCCTTTATTGCTCTTTGTGCATTTTGGAATTTTACTGTCATTAAAGGAAGAAACAATAGATGGAAGTTATAGTTCCTTTTTGATAAATCCACATGAATGCTTAAAAATGAAAATTTTTGTTAAAAATATATATATTGGCCAGGCGCGGTGGCTCACGCCTGTAATCCTAGCACTCTGGGAGGCCGAGGCGGGCGGATTGTTTGAGCTCAGGAGTTCGAGACTAGCCTGAGCAAGAGCGAGACCCCGTCTCTACTAAAAATAGAAAGAAATTATCTGGCCAACTAAAATATATATATAGAAAAAATTAGCCGGGCATGGTGGCGCATGCCTGTAGTCCCAGCTACTTGGGAGGCTGAGGCAGGAGGATCGCTTAAGCCCAGGAGTTTGAGGTTGCTGTGAGCTAAGCTGACGCCACGGCACTCACTCTAGCCCGGGCAACAAAGCGAGACTCTGTCTCCAAAAAAAAAAAAAAAAAAAAAAAATATACATATTTTCACAGGAAAACTCAAAGACAAAGGTAACGAAAAAGAAAAACAATTAATTCAGGATTTATAAGGACCTGGCTTCACATTTACAAATAGAATTATATGTAAAGAAAAGCAAAAGCATAAGTTTACCAAGGTTACTGACTTTGCACCCATTTCAGGCCTTTCAGATCCTTAAAAGAGGTTATTGAAAAAATAGAATTAAAATCATCTGAAATGATGGCCTAAACACCCCTCAGATCAAACGTACACAAAAATCAGAGTTCAGTCCCTCAGTGGCAGCACTGGGAACTTAACACAACTAAAACTGTGGCAGATAATTGAAATTAGTGTAATTAAAACTGCAGCCAAGCACCATCTGTACTTATACCTGCGAAAAATATGAACATTCATGCCCTTTGCCAATGTACAGAGGGAAAGGGCTTGCATTCTTTTGGAAAACAATAAAACTCAGCACAATTCTGGACAAAACTTGGACATGTAAAGAAGTAGATAAATGTTACCCGTAATCAAGAGTTCAAAGAGTCAATAGAAGCAAACTCATGTATGACTAATACATTAAAATTATCAGACAAAAAATTGAAATAATAATCACAAATACATTTAAGTATAAATGGGAAAACATGACATGCATAAAACAAGAGGTGAGTGTTTTAAAAAATAAACTGAGGGTCTAAAAATAGTGGGAATTTTGGAATTAACAAATATAACAAATGAAATGAAAATATTTATTAAATGACTTAACATAAATTTGAACATTGTAATAGAAAGGATCAGTAAATTTGAAGGCAGATCAATAGGAATGCTTCAAATAAAAACCCAGAGGAACAGCAGCAAAAGACTAAAAAAAATGATCAGGCTGTCAGTGACTTGTGTTGCCATATCAAGTGGGTAAATATATATGAAATTGGAGTTACAGAAAAAGAGGTGAAAAGGTAAAAAAATATATATATAAAAAATTATGGCCAAAAATTTTTGAATTTTACTTTCTTTAAAGGAAATAAATATCTTCTAAATTTGGTAAAAAAAAAAAAATAATAATAATTAACCCATACATGTATATGAAAGTATCAACCACTAATTAGGGTAAATACAAAGAAAACTACAGTGGGGGGAATATTGTAGTCAGAGTTCTAAAATAAAGGACAAAGAGACCATCTTAAAAACAATCTGAGAGGAGAAAAAAAGAAAGTAAATGCAGTGAAATAATTACAAAAAATATTAACATCTCAGAAATTATGGAAACTGAAAGACAATGGAATATAATTTTTGAAGAGAAAGAGTGATTAAAAGAAAGGTAAAAAGAAAGAATTATTACATAATTCTGTTCTATATCCAGAGAAAGGTCTTCCAAAAATGATAGCATAATGACCAGCATTACAAAATATGCTAAATTAAGTTCTTCAAGCTGAGTGAAAATTATACCAGAACTCCAAATTTACTACAAGGAATAAAGATCATTGCAAATGTCGATTATATGGGTAAGGAACAGATTTACTTTTTTAAAATTTCTTTAAAAGACAATTGGCATTTAACATAGTATAGTGTGAGGTTATTACATAAATAGAAGTAAAATATATGAGAAAATCACAAATGGGAGGGTGCAATTACAGTATTATAAGGTTCTAACATAATATGTGAAGTGATATAATAATAATTATAGAAAAAATACAGTTGTGAAAAGAATCCCTATTCCATAAATGGTACTGAGAAAATTGGATAGCCACATGCAGAAGAATGAAACAAGATTCGTATCTCTCACCACTTACAAAAATTAATTCAAGATGGATAAAGGACTTAAATATAAGGCATGAAACCATTAGAATTCTAGAAGAAAATGTTGGAAAAACTCTTCTAGAGATCAGCCTGGGCATAGAATTTATAAAGAAGAACCCTATGGCAATCACAGCAATAAAAATAAATAAATAAATGAGACTTGATTAAATCAAAAAGCTTCTGCACAGCCATGGAAGTAATTAACAGAGCAAATAGACAACCTACAGAATGGGAGAAAATATTTGCAAGCTATACATCCGATAAAGGACTAATAACCAGAATCTATAAAGAACTCAAGCAAATGAACAAGAAAAAAATCAACCCTATTAAAAAGTGAGCAAAAGACATGAACTGAAGCTTTTCAAAAGAAGATAGACAAATGGCCAATAAACATATGAAAAAATGTTCAATGTCATTAATCATCAGGGAAATGCAAATCAAAACCACAATGAGATATCACCTTACCCCAGTCAGAATGGCCTTTATTAAAAAGGCCAAAAACAATAGATGCTGGTGTGGTTACAGAGAGAAAGGAACACTTATACACTGTTGGTGGAACTGCAAACTTGTACAACCTGTATGGAAAACAATATGGAGATTCCTCAAAGAATGAAAAGTCAATCTACCATTTGATCCAGCAATCCCATTACTGAGTATTTACCCAAAGGTAAAGAAGTCATTTTATCAAAAAGACACCTACACTCGAATGTTTATTGCAGTACAAGTCACAACTGCAAAGATGTGAAATCAACCACAATACCCATCAATTCATGAGTGGATAAACAAAATGTGAGATACACACACACACCATGGAATACTACTCAGCCATGAAGAAGGATGACTTAATGCCTTTTGCAACAATTTGGATGGAAGTGGAGACCATTATCCCAAGTGTAGTATCTAAAGAATGGAAAAACAAACACCACATGTACTCACTATTAAATTGGAGCTAACTGATGGACACATATATGCATAGAGGGAAGTAAAACTCAACAGAAGTCAAGCAGGGGGGAGGGGGTGGAGGGGATGGGCCAAAACCTACCTAACTGGTACAATGAACACTATCTGGGCAACAGGCACACTTATAACTATGACTCAAGCATTCTAAAAGTGATCCATGTAACCAAAAATATTTATACCCCTGTACTATTTGAAATTAAAAACAAAAAAGAAAAACAAAGACTAGAACAAGGTAATGATGTGTATTTAAATCTCTAGAACTATTTTTTAATGTAAATAAAAGCCCAAGGAATGAAGAACCAATGGGGTAAATTAAAACATATAATAATCTGGTAAACTTAAACCAACCATATGAATAATTATGTTCAATGCAAATGGCCTAAACACTCCAACTATAGAGCAGAGATCACTGAACTAGATTAGGAAAAAAAAAAAAAAAAAAAAAGCAAGACCCAAGTTTGGGTTCTAGTCTGTGCTCTAGAGTATGTAGTTTTAGGAGTTTTTTGATTCTCAGTTTCTTTATCTGTGATAATGTTAGGTCTGCCTGGATCTTTTCCTCTTCCCCAGTTCCCAGTGTCAGGAAAGTACTGGTACCAAGTCTAGCCAGTGACGGCATGATCACAAATACAAAGCGATCTCACACACACAGTGTTTATTGCAAAATGAAAGTACATCTCAGAGGGAGAGATTAGTTATTCTCTGCCAGTGAAGACTCTGAAGTCTTAGCACACACTGTCTTTTATATGCTCACTAGTTTGTCCCGCCTCTCTCCTGGGTTAGGTTGGTTGCTATATCCCTCCGTTGAGTGATTGACAGATTGGGGTTATATAACAGATTACATAACAGGTTACCTAACAACTTGGGGTTATATAACAGTTTCCTTCCTACTCATACGTCTTCCCAGGATCCTTCTCAAAAAACCTACCGGGGATTCAAAACCATAATGCTAATCAGATGGTAAGGTGACCCATGCACATTAATGTCACTAGGAGCTCCTCACTGCGCATGCTCCGTCCAGAGAACAGTCTCTAGCCACAAATACCAGATAGTGAAGTTTCTTTTCTGCATTCTGATTGGTTCCTGCTCTCCACCTTTTGCCACTTCCTCTACCTGCCTTGTAACCTGTTTGCCTTCCACCCAGACCTAATAATAAGTGGAAAACAAACCTGTCTCACAGCAAATGGTAGCATGCTTGGCACATAACAGACATTCAGCAAACTTGTTGAATGAACGAATGCTAAATGAACATGAAGATGCTGTTACTACTAAATAGGGAAGCAAACATTTATTAGGCACACAAAAATTACAGTCAAATTCTTGATGAACTCTTTTGTTTGTTTGTTTGTAATTAAATTGAACAGCTTTTATTACCAAGAGATGTAGTCAGGGAGATTTTTAATAGTGTCAGAAGAAAAATAACCAAAAAAGAAAAGGGCTTTTCTATAAGGGCAGCAAGTCCTGATGCTGGATTTAGTGGAGGAGAGATTGTTTTCCCAGCAAGAGCCAAAGAGGACAATAGAAATCTCCTGTTGTGGCATTCATAGGCAGAGGCGTATGTGGAGTTGGGCTCAATTCAGGGAAAGCAGCACTTCCAGCAGCGCACATATTTGTCATTCAGGAGGAAATCACAGTGTCCTCAAAAGAAGGAAAGTTGACAAAAGGACTTGACCTACAACTTTCAGTATTTATTATTGCACATAACTGTCCTTGTTTAGTCACCACTTGCTGCTTTGAGAGCCAAATTCCACAGCCAGAAGACAAAGAACTAATCTGAAATCCTGGACAATTTTGAATAGAATCTTTGCAGAGTAACATGCATTTTTAGAAAGAACATTGTACCTATAATTATTAGCTTAGGAAAATGTAAAAAAAAAAAAAAGTCTTCATTTTTCAATTACTGAATTGTTGGCAGTTGATAGCAATAATTTTGGCAAGCTTTTTGTTTAAAAACTTGGCCTTCATAGACACTAAACTATGAGGAAATTGTCTTTATAAACCATTCTTATGAAATCTAGTTTGTAAAGATAGATCTGTGAGAATTAAAGGTATTTTTGGTACTTCAACTTTTTCTCACACTTTCTCCTTTTCTTTACATTCTTTGTAGTCTTAGTGATATTTAATTAAAAGATGATTTATAAGGAAAGATGTTCAGGTATCAAGTTGGAGGATATTTTAATTCTTGTCAATTTTTTATAAGAAAAAGTTAATATTCTGCTTCTAGTGTATCTTTTTAAGATGTAAAAAATTTCCCATAGACATTTTAAGCTTCATGACTCAACTAGCATGAAATAACTTTAAAAATAAAGAGTTCTTAAAGTTTATATTGTTGAACATTATGAACAGTAGTACAACAAGCAAGTTTATGAGTCTGATTACACTTAGTCTCTATTATGCAGCCCTGTATTAACTTTTATCTATTTGTTAGCTTAAAAGTAATATACTTTTTCTTTTTTAAATTTTTCTTAAATTTAAATTTTTTAAATATATTATTCTTTAAGTTATTTGGCTAATACCTATTTTAATAATGATCATTTTTTTGTTTCCGTATTTAGCCATTTGAATGTTCTTCATTCAATGTTATGTATTCAAACAGCAATATTTACTGTTAAGGACAGAAAAATAAGTGAGAGGTAATAGATATCAGAAAAACAGGAGAAAACATTTATAGAAAAACAATAAGGGGGAAATGGTTAGAGAAAAATAAAAAGAGGGAACGGTTATTTCAGTCTTAAAGAATGGGGTAATTAGGCCATGGAACACTGACTACTAGTCAGAGAATGGAAAAAACACCGTAAACAGGTTATGGCACTTTCCCCACCATACACATACTAGAAAGAATGACTGAAACATAACCTTTAAGTCATGTCCAAACATAGAAAGGAATTTAGTCCCCCAAACAGTGACATATAGTTATAAATAATTATAACTAACCTTTACCTAAACTACTAACATATAGAAGGAAAAACACAGAAAACAGTGTCCTCTCCACTTGCGAAGACAGACTCGTTTCTCCCTAGGAAATGTCTTTCGCTTTGTACCCTTAAACTTTCCTTACAATACATTCTTCATGCATATTTGCTGAGTGTTTGTCATCTCTCTTTGTCATGCGGGCCAAGGCTGTGATTCTTCCAAGCCCAGAGCCCAAACACTGGGGTAACACTTCAGAGTCTAGCTGTGGACTGAACCGTGGCATTTACCATAATCATTAATTTTGTCTTACAATAATAAATAGTTCTTATACTTTATGATTGGAAGACTCAATATAAAAAACAAATAACAAAATTTTACACTCTAGGTTATATCTACTATGTTTACTAACTTGTGTGATACTAGTTAAATATTACTAGTAAATCTAAATAAAATGCTGCTTTTTTCTGATAAAGAATTGGTGATCAGGTATGCTGTCATAGATCATTCATTAATCATGGAAAGATTGGTTCAGGCAGGCCAGAAATAATATTGAAATAGGCATGAAGATCTTTAAGCTTATTGAAGGCTGAGATTAAAATTGAAGCTGAAAAGCAGATTTTAGCTAAATCTGTGAGCAAAATAAAAATTTTGTGCATCTCTAATGTCAAATATATTGGTAAAACTAGTGAAGAATATACTTTGACTGAGGTATGGTTAGAAACTTTTGATTTAACCTAGTTTTAGTTAAAACATGTGTTTTGATAATAGAGGTTTATAAAACTAATAACTCTTGCAGCTGCCAAACTAAGGAGGGATCTAGGCAAATAGATATGCCCAGCATTCCAGTGAAATGGCTATTAGACCTTCATCAGGTCTAATCAGCATAGCCAGTGTCATGGACCAGGGTGACATCCAGTGAAAGAGAAAGATAATCAACTTCCCTGTACAATGGACCATAACAAAAGGCTGGAGAGCTGATAAAGCAGAGGTAGGATAGTGAAGGTATATTACTGGTCCTGCTAGAAGAGAGCAAACTGGTTCCACTGGTCTTTTACTAACAACAACAAATAAACCATTCATTAGATTATGGTGCTAGGGGATGTGTTCATTTGCTCCATCAACAAAACCATATCTGGAACAGTGGCTGCATTGGAATCACCTCCTGATTAAGTTTGCAATAGTATATTTTATACTGCTGGAATATAATCCCTCTGTTTTGTGCGTAGGCCAAATAGGCAAGTTGAATAGGGATGTCATAGGAGACACCACCTCTGAATTCTTCAAATTCTTGATGGTTTCCTTAATCTTGGCAATTTCTCCATTAATGCACGATTGTTTTCAATTGAATATCTTTTAGGTAGAGCCAGTTCCATTGGCTTTCACTTGGCCTTTCTAATCATAATAGCTCTCACTCTACAAGTCAAGAAATCAATGTGGACATTTTCCAGTTGCTGAGTATGTCTATTTGAACTATGCATTCCAAAACGGGGAAATAACTATGGATTGAGTTTGGGGACCCATTTGGCATACTGAGAAATATGACTAAGCCAAAATACCATTAATGATCTCACTGCTGCATATTCCCATTCTGATTGGTAGATGACAATGCCATTTTAAATCTCTGAGAATTAGTTGGTTCAGAGCCAATGTCCAATAATCACAAAAGTCTCATTATTTTTTTCTTCCCCTGTGCATAATCACCCTGCTGAATGTCTATAGGTCCCTTTGGAAAACACCAGGAAGAATATTTGTAGAATACCATTTTAATAATATAGCAAGGTCCTTCCTTGGGGCAACTCAGTTTTCTCTTCATTCAAGGGACTCTGAAGCTATGAACTGACTCAAGACTGGGAATTGTTTGAGGACATGTGACTCTATTGTGGTGATTTACATCAGTCTTCTATTTCTCAGACCTGGAGTTTTTCAATGTCTTCAAATTAAGTAAAGCTTTAAATAAGGCCGATTGCCCACCTATTTCTTCTTAGGAAAAAAGTAATAAGTTAACTAAGATGAATATTTTCTGTAAGTCAGATCACTCACTGATTTTGCTCTGTTGCTCAATCGAACCATGTCCATCTTGGCCATGACAGCTGAGTACCAACACGTGGCTGCTTCTATTCCAGGACCCATTATTCCCATTGAGTTTAGAAAGCTCAGTTTGATGGCAGCTGTTAATGTTCTCATTCCTGGGTTGTAAAGCAAAATTACTACAGAGCTCATCAAAGAGGCTGGTGCTTCCTCCCTGAGATATTTCTTTAGGCTGTGCTGAAGATAGTATCCTCTAGAGTCCCCTGCAGAACATGATTAGGGTAAAGGGGAGCAGTTCTCACAATAAACCAACTCCAGCATTCTAATCTCCCTAAGCCTTTGGATAACATACGATCATTCCACTCCTAGGGATATACTCAAGAGAAATGGAAACATAGGTACATATAAAAACTTGTACACAAATATCTATAACAGCATTATTCCCGTTAGCCAATAAATTGAAATAATTCAAATGGCTGTTAACTGATTAATTGATAAATAAGATGTGTTATATCCATAAATGGAATATTATTCAGCAATAAATAGAAATGAAGGACTGATATATGCTACAAAATGGAAGAGACTTGAAGACATTATACTAAGTGAAAGAAGTCAGTCAAAAAGAACCCATACATTCTATGAGTCCATTTCCATGAAATGTACATAACTGGAAAATTTGTTAAGATAGAAAATAGACTGGTGGCTGCCTAGTGCTGGGGGTGGGGATTGGGGTGGCGAGGATGGAGGGATTGAAGGAGCAATAGCTAAGGGGTGGGTTTTTTTTTTTTCTGGGGGGTCGTGAAATTATTCCAGAATTGATTGTGGTGATGATTGCACAATTCTGTGACTATATCAAAAGCCACTGAAGTACACTTTAAATGAGTGAATTGTATGGTATGTGAATTATATCTTAATAAAGCTGTTAAACAAAAAAGGTCTTGAGGGTGGTTATTAAGCAAGGAGTTTTCCTATAAGAAAACTACATCATGGAAGGCCATTATAGGTTTTTCAGACAAAGGAGAGACGAATCTGATCAGATAGAGGAGAAAAAACTTTCCACTGGCAAACGAGGCTTGACCAAGTTGGGAGTTAAGGTTTCTAAACTTATCAGAAATCACTTATCTGACCCCATTTCGATGGTTTTTTTTTTTTTTTTTTTTTTTTGAGACAGAGTCTCGCTTTGTTGCCCGGGCTAGAGTGAGTGCCGTGGCGTCAGCCTAGCTCACAGCAACCTCAAACTCCTGGGCTTAAGCGATCCTACCACCTCAGCCTCCCGAGTAGCTGGGACTACAGGCATGAGCCACCATGCCTGGCTAATTTTTCCTATATATATTTTAGTTGGCTAGATAATTTCTTTCTATTTTTTAGTAGAGACGGGGTCTCGCTCTTGCTCAGGCTGGTCTCGAACTCCTGACCTTGAGCGATCCACCTGCCTCGGCCTCCCAGAGTGCTAGGATTACAGGCGTGAGCCACCGTGCCCAGCCCATTTCTATGTTTTTGATGGTCCCACTTCTTTCCAATCAATCCTTTAAATTTAATAAAAGAGATTTCGTGGGGGTTAGTTTTGAGGAGTCTTGACCTTATAGTACCAGGAAATAAAGATTTCTCTCAGGGCAGTCACAGACACTTCATGATTCATAATTGGACCTTGCTATAGGTAGTTAAGGTCCTAAGCTCATCGATTTCTTTTTCTTAGGGTTTCAGCGTACTTAAAAGCAGCCAACCAAGCCCACAGTCTTTATACCCTCTTGTTCCCCTAAAACATTCTATGTCAGCAGCTACTTGGTCTCGCAGAATCTTATCTTGTCAGGGAACTTGATCTTAGGTGACTATAGATGATAATTTAAGTGTTGTTTGCCACTGCATGCCATGGCTGACAGTGTTTAACTCACCATGGCAACAAGGTCATTAATGTCTTTGTATCTAGTTAGATGACAAAACCAACTCCTATCTTTAAGTTTCTATTTTCCTGGAACCACTTCTTGTACCAATCACTGTATCAGTTAGAGTTCAATAAGGGAATCAGAGCCACTATGAGCATTATGGGATTGGGATTTATTATGTGAATTAGACCTTCCACAATTATGAACAGAGTAGGTAAGTGAATATCCAGAAAGAGAAGCTGGAGAATTGGATAAAAGCCACTAGCCATTCCACCTGAAACTCTGGATAGGGAAGAAGTTGGAGGGATGCTGAAATGCGGAGAATGTACAGCAGCCACAGTGTAACTGCAGAAAGGGAGCTTATGGCGGGGGTGGGGGGTGGGGGGAAGATATTGCATCTGCATGACTCTTGTCTCTGGGTTTGTATCCAAAAATTTTACAGTGGTTTCAGGGTTGTTGTTTCTCAGCTGGGAGAACAGTTGGGACTAATATCTGGAAATGTAGCAGAGGAGAGAGAAGGAGAAATTTAAAAATTGTTTTAAGATTATCCAAGTTGACTTTAGTACAATCCAGAACATTATCATTCCAAGTCATCAGCTATAGCGGTTTCTAGAGGATTGAGGTAGGATATGAATTGGAAGAGAGAAACAGAAACAAAAAAAAAAAAAAAAAAAGATTTCTGGGTTTTACTTTCACTAGTCACACTAAGTCAGTTGTTCAAAATCTAAGGCCCCTACGGTTATTGGTTCCTTTTTATCAAGACTTAAAAACTTGGTACTATTTTTGGTTGCATCACATCTGTCCCAGATGAGACCTAGAACATAAAATAGTTTCTTAGCATATATCTATCTGTTGGATGAATGAATTCATGAGCGAATGAATGAGGATTCGGTTTTCAAAGTCTTCTCACCACTTTCTAACTTTATCCTCCTGTTATTTTTCATCCTGTACTGATAATAGCCACTCGCTGTAGGGGTAAAACACTTGGAAACCCTGTGGCTGATGCACAATGAAAAAAGAAAGGAATAAAGGCAAGCAGTTCCATGATTGAGGTGGAGATTCAGCAGACCACGCAGATTAAAAATAGTGCTTCTATACGAGTGGAAACATCACAAGCTTCCTATTGAAGAAAAAAGTGACCTCTCTTGACCCACTGCGAAGAGGTGGCCACTGGCATCATGGTGGTGCCTTGGGGAAGAAAAAAATGCAGAAGTGATTGATCTGTAATTAGCCACTCCTATGTTTTTTCATGTGCTATGGCCTGAATCTTTGTGTTCCCTCAAAATTCATATGTTGAAACCCTAACCCAAGGTGAAGGTACTAAGAGGTGGGGTGCTTGGGAGCTGATCAGATCCAGAGGGCAGAACCCTCATGAATGGGATTGGTGTTCTTATGAAAGAGACCTCAGAAAGGTCCCTTCCCTTTTCTGCCATGTGAGGTTATAGTGAAGAGACAGGTGACTATGAACCATAGACTGAACCCTCATCAGACACTGAATCTGCCTGATGTTGGATTTCCCAGCCTCCAGAACTATAAGAAATAAATTTTTGTTGTTTGTAACTCACCTAGTCTATGATATTTTTGTTGTAACAGCCCAAATGAACTAATACACTATGGAAAGCAGCTTTGAGCAAAACCTTTTGTCCTGAAAACTATTACTATTTCCCTGTAGTCTGTGGCTAAAATAGATAATAGTCTGAAATGCCCAAATATAGACTAAGGCTGCCAAAACTCTCAGAATTGGGATAGGATCCAAGGTTTGGAGAACTTCAAACTTACCCTATGAGGAGCTCTCTTTAAGAAAAAATAATACAAAATTATGACTAAAGTGATTTCTTAGAATAATAAATCATAACAAATTACAAATTAAAAAGCTAATAACTATGCAAAATATAGCAAATCCTCTTCCCCAAGAACACAATATGTTTTACTAACTTCCCAACTCACCCATTTAGTACTTTCTACCTATGTAATTTGACTGTTATACTTTTCGATTTCCTCATCATATGACAATGATCTTGCCGTATCATTTTCTATGGAGAGAATAGAATGCTACTTCTGTTTCTTATAGCATGATTGATTAAAATTGTTCTTTTATTACTAGTAATTTAGAATGTTTTATTTAATTTTCATAATTTCTTATGAGTAGCATCATTAACTATTTTGGATTTTTTTCAAATTTGCAAAAAGCTCTGTCAAATTTTCTTCTTATATGAGCTGCATAATCTCAGGGATTTCATATATTTTCTGCATTGCCTATGTTTTGAATTGATAATATGCAAGAAATAGTTTATTATCAATGTCCTTATTGTAGTGGCATATTAGAAGTTTTATACTGACATTGACAATGTCAATATTTCATGTCAAATCACCAATCTTCATTCATTGGCTTATTGAATAATTCAAAGGCCATTCATTATTTCTATTTAAAACTTTTCCTTATTTTAATTACTTCTCTGATATGATCTGAACATTTTTTTTGCCCAGGATTTTTTTATATCAACATAATTTATATTAATCATCTTCTTTCAATTGATATTTGATTCATGCTATATGAATTTTTCCCAATGCTTTAACAAATAATGTTTTAAAAGGCAAGAGAAAGTGCTTTTCATATGCATTCAAATCAAGAATCTATAATTTCTCACTTTTTTAAGAGTCTCCTGGTCTACCAACTAAGCTAGCCAGGTGTCCGCTAATTTCTCACTTTTTAATTGAAATATTCCAATATAATTTTCCAAAACCAAATATTGCATTTGAGCTTTATCAACTTTTGAATACACTTTTGCACATTGGTTTGCTCAGCTTCTCTTTCAAGTCTTCAAAACATAATTTGGAGTTTTTTAAATTTTACAACAGTTTCATAAAAGGTGGACCATCTTATTGTTAATACATTTAGACTCAAAACCAAATTAAAGCAGAACAGAAGAAATTAACCAACCAAACAAACAAAAACGCCTCCAAAAAGCCAGCAAGGATATCTAACAAGTCAACAACCACGAAGGCAGTCACCGTGGAGAAGTTTTTCTTCAAAGACCATTTTTTATTTCAAAAATCCTTTATATTTCATCTCACTCCTAATAAACCCATAGACTTAACACTTTTTCTTCACCTACATTTTCCATATATTCCCCATCAAGGAGCAAATGTGTTTAAATCACAATATGTGTGAAACATTACATGTTTATGTTAGTGAAATGGAATTCTATTTTCAGGGTTCCATAACTGCTTTTTTTTTTTTTTTGCCTTTTTATAATTATTTGTTATTTGTATAAATTTATGGGATACAAGTGTGATTTTGCTACGTGGATTTATTGCAAATATATTGTAGTGGTGAAGTCAGGGCTTTTAGGGTATCCATCATCCAGATAACATCTATTGTACCCATTAAGTAATTTCTCATCAACCTTCCTACCCACCTCCACCTTTTCAAGTCCCCAGTGCCTATCATTCCACGAGCTATGTCCATGTGTACACACTATTTAGCTCCTGTTTATACCTGAGAATATGTGGTATTTGTTTTCTGTGTCTGAGTCATTTTACTTAAGATAAAGGCCTCCAGTTCCATCTATGTTGCTGCAAAAGACATAATTTCCCTGTTATGGGTAAATAGTATTCCATTGTGTATATATACCACATCCAATGGCTGGTTATAACTCTAGAACTAGTTTCATATCGAATAACATCAGGATTATGTGATGTTAAGATAGCAAAAAAGGTAAAATCACTCATAGGATTTTCTGCTATAACAGAAAACAACCAGTAATTACCAATAATCAGTGTTTATAACGTATATTGTAGGATCCACAACAATGAAGTGATATTTGATGTCTACATTATTTATTTTATTTGCCATTTAATTTTATAAGAACTTACAATTATTTTGATGAGTTCTTTTGGGCAAATCAGTTACATTTAGTCCATTTTGACATTTTCCCAAGTGCTTGTACAAACCAAATCAATTCAGGAATACTTTGAAGTTAACCATGAAGTTTCCATTATTTTAATATTGTAAATTTGTATAATAAAGTTTTGACAAAGGCCAGGCGTGGTGGCTCACGCCTGTAATCCTAGCACTCTGGGAGGCCGAGGCGGGAGGATCGCTCGAGGTCAGGAGTTCAAGACCAGCCTGAGCAAGAGTGAGACCCCATCTCAACTAAAAATAGAAAGAAATTATCTGGCCAACTAAAAATATATATAGAAAAAATTAGCCAGGCATGGTGGGACATGCCTGTAGTCCCAGCTACTCAGGAGGCTGAGGCAGGAGGATCGCTTGAGCCCAGGAGTTTGAGGTTGCTGTGAGCTAGGCTGACGCCACAGCACTCACTTTATCCCAGGCAACAGAATGAGACTCTGTCTCAAAAAAAATAATAAATAAAATAAATAAATAATTAAATAAAGTTCTGACAAAGAAATGTAAAGGACAAATCACTTAAAATGTAATAATTGTAACCACCCTTTAGAGCAATTAAAAGCAACACTATTCTTTCTTATGTATTTAAGACATTGTCCTTGTATATTTTTATTTACTTACTTGAAATCCAAGTAAAGAACATGCTTAGCCTCGTCGAGTAGTCTCAAGGGCTTTCAGCATATTCATACATAAAATCTGAGTTATTAAGTAATATTGGTCTTATTAAGAGTAGTTTTAAAAAGTAATATGCGAACTCCAGTCTCAGGCTATCACATGTGAGTTTAACTATTTTTAATTTTTTAATTCTTTGTTTGAAGACTATCTCTTTTAACTATACAAATTGATTTGCTGAAAATACTATTAGGATCTAGATTTTGAAAAGCATCTGACTTTCTTTAAATAATATTGAGTACAATTATTTTTCACTGTAACAGGTCATAATAAAAGATCACGGTACTTTTTAAGTTAATGGATTCATCAAAATGAAGAAGCTATTGACTTTATGAATGCTTTGATGTCTGATGTTCATACAAACTGATTTATTTATAACAATTTCATCGTCTGCAGGTTGTTTTCTGTTAGGTAGTGCCCTGACTCCCTTAATCTTCTTTATTTCTTCTTGTCATTTTAATTACCTATGTTTTCTAGACTACTGTAATTCTACTCCTTGTCATCATGATTTTGACAGCAGTTTTTACTTTCAGTACTTATGTATTAAGGGTGTTTGATACCTAGAAATTCCTCTCAGTCTTTTTTCTTTCAAGTTATGTTTTTGGCTTCCATTAGGATATTTTCTTTTTCTGCCCTATTTGAATTTTGGTATAAAAATAAATAATTCTGAAAACACATAAATTAATCTGAAATTAAAGCATATTCAGGAACAATTTAAATGATTTTAAATTGCCTCTCCACTATGTTGGAATACACAGTAGTGTACGCATATCACGGGTCTCCACTTTCTTTTCACCTCACTACAAGTAAGAGTGTAGGTCTTGGTACATCTTGCACTTAGGAAGAGCATGTTTTAAATGAACAGATTCTATGCTTTACATTTGATGCAAGGAAGAGGGGGATGCTGAAACAACAGCAAGAAAAATGCAGGATTCTAAGAAAAGAATAAATTCTCCTAATATTTTTGATAAAAAATTTAACCAATTATGCCTGTTTACTTATTCTATGTATGTATGGCTCTCCCCATTTTCGTTGTATGCCTGACCCATTTGGGCTAAGGCATGATTCTAAACACCGCCTCTCAGAGACAGAGTGAATATTGCATAGACCAGGTAGTGAATCAAGGCTACGTGCTATAATTGTAGAGGGTGACACAGCCTGACCGACTCAGCTGGAAATTTTCTACCAGAAATGTCATTTCTTTGCATTAAGATTTAGTTCTTCAAAAATGTTTTAAAAGCACTTCCAGGGCCGGGTGCGGTGGCTCACGCCTATAATCCTAGCACTCTGGGAGGCCGAGGCAGGTGGAACACTCGAGGTCAGGAGTTCAAGACCAGTCTGAGCAAGAGCGAGACCCTGTCTCTACTAAAAATAGAAAGAAATTATCTGGCCAACTAAAATATATATAGAAAAAAAAAATTAGCCGGGCATGGTGGCGCATGCTGTAGTCCCAGCTACTCGGGAGGCTGAGGCAGTAGGATCACTTAAGCCCAGGAGTTTGAGGTTGCTGTGAGCTAGGCTGACGCCATGGCACTCACTCTAGCCCGGGCAACAAAGCAAGATTCTGTCTCAAAAAAAAATAAATAAATAAATAAAAATAAATAAAATAAAATAAAAAAATAAGAGCACTTCCAAAAGCAGAGGATAGGGAGTGTGTCAAAAGCCCCTCTACACACACTCCAAGCCTACCAGAAGGATATCCAGTTCCATAAAGAAGATTTAAAAAAAAAATTGGCTTTAATTTCTTTCAATCTAAATTTTACATTTTACAGTTTTTACATTAAAAGTGTTTCCACACAGATCCATCTCCCCCCATCCCCAGTTGCACCTAAACTGCAGAGGGCAAAGGTGTTCACTGGTGTTTTACTGATACACACTGAGTACCTGAACCAGCACCTGGGCCAAAGCAGGCATTTTTGCTGAAGGGATGCAACGTTCAGCAAGGGATGCTGAACATGACTCACGCTTCAGGAGAGATGTGTTATGTTTACTCTGTGGATTGTCAGACCTATGGTCCTAACCTTGTGTACCTGTGCAGCTGAGTCATGTCTCTAAAAGACATCAATTAAAATATTTTGTGGTTACTTATGAGATAAGATTTTAATACAGATTAATCTAAACTAGCTGTCAACTAGCAAAGAACAGGACCTTGAAGAGATACGACAGAGAGAAGCTGTTAATATGGGGGTCAGGAATAGAGGAAGAAAGTATCTGTATGCCTGGGGCCAAAAGCAGGGATTGAGGTGTTAAAATAATTTACAATAACCTCCCAATTGTTTGTTTAAACATTTCAGGCAACAGTTCTGCACTGGTATGATCACAGCCTTTTCCTCAATTCATAACTTTATTTTTGAAGCTTGGATTCTTATCTTCTGGAGTCCGTCCATATCTTTGATGCTGAAATTGGAAATTCTCACTGTGATCTGAGCAAAGTTCCACAGTTGGTTTGCCTTTTTTTTTTTTTTCTGAAGCAAAGCCAAATGAGAAATCCCACACTGCACACCTTGTCTTTTCTCAGTGATTTATTAACTCTTTTTACTCCATCTGCAAAGCTTTTCTCTGTGGTATGTCTCTAACATTTTAAAGGCTTAAGAGTCAACCAAAATTTTAAGAGTTCTCCTTGAAGAAAAGCCAAGTCACTCAATCTGGAAAATTTTAAGCTTTGATTATGAATGAAGCTCTAATTCTGCCTATAGTCAATCTCTCACTTCAGTAGTATAAAGCACAAAGGAACTGAAGACCAAATATCATTGTGTTCTGACCTCAACATGTATAAGAATTTATGCTATTTGTCAAAAGGGTAAGCCGGGCTGGTGCCTGGAATACCCCACACTAGTAGTTTAATTTCACTCACATACAAACTTTGCATTTCAACTCTCACGTGTTTCTGATACATGCCTATTATGTTTCTTTATACTTCATTGTCATTATCAGTGTGCTGATTTTAAGGTTAAAAACACCTTTAATTAGAGAAAGGAATAATTGGTCCAATTTGAAGAAATGCTGATAATCAAATTGGTGTACCTTCTTGTGTTACAAATGACATTTTGAAACAGTTTCCAGGTTTTAATTATGGTGAGCTTGCATTTCAAAAAAACTAATTAAGGTTTGTTATTGTTTCTTTTGTAACAAAAAATTTTACCCCAAGGCTACCAAGAAAGAAAAGGCAAACGCAGTGATCAGTGGATTTTTTAAAAAAGTTTTTTGATTTCTCTTTCCTCCTCTATTTACTAAAAAGGATGTGTGCTTGGGGTTGAGGTGGGCATGGGCTGGGGATGCTGGTGGGAGAGAGGGAAGGGGGTTAGGGCAGGGCATCGAGGTTGGCACTTCAGGAATGATTTGGTTATGGTTTGACAAGTTATAGTAGATTTTATTGGTAACTGAATGAACAATAGGAAAAAACACTTATTAATTTACTCATTCAAGAAATAAACATTTCTTGAGTGTCTACCAGAGGTTAAGGCAGTGTTCTAGGTACTAGGATGGTAATAACGAATGAATGAAGTCTTTACCCCTCCGGGACTTGCAAAATAGTGGAGGAAATAAAAATATATGTGTAGATAAATACCTGGAAAACATATGCATGTAGAAAATACATATATAAATAAATGTATAAAGTACATTTAGTACATAAAGTACATGCTGCTTATTTATTATTTCAACATTTCAAAATTATCAGGTAAAAGTAATTTGTGACTTGCTCTGAGATTTATGCCCTCTATTAGAAGAGGCCTCAAGTAAGAGGTCAGAGAAGTCTGGATTGGTACCGTATGGTAGAAATGGAATGTGGGTCCTGAACATGAGACCATGAGACAATATACGATGTTAAATTTTTCAGTAGGCATGTTAAAAAAGTAAGAGGAAGCAGGTGGACTTAATTTTAATACTATATTTTATAATATTAACCCACCAAATTGAAAATATCATTCCAACCTATGGCTATAATAAAACATTTATAGGATATTTTACATTCTATTTTTGTACAAAGTCTTCAAAGTCCAGTATATATTTTATATTTACAGCATATCTTAATTCAGATTAGCCATATATGAAGTACTCAATAACCACATGTGCTTAGTAGCTGCTGTATTACACAGTGCCTGGATTTTCAGTTCCGGTTGTCAGAACCTATTTCTTATCTGTCCGTATGTTTTCTCTGTACTATGGGCTGTTGCCTTCACAGATGTTTCTTCTTATTATTAATTTAGTCCACATTTAATAAATATATGTGAGTGGCTAGGCATGATTCTAAGTGCCAGGGATGTTGCACTGAAGAAAAACAAAAATTTCTGCCCGTAAGGAGTTTATATTCTAGGGGGTGTTATCATCTGGGATAATCTCAGATCTGAAATTATATCTGAGAGTTAATTTAAGAGTTATATTTTTGCTATTTTATTAGGCAGTTTTCACATATGAGCAAAAGCTACATATTCTTACTAAAACCAGAACCTCTCTTTACTACGAATAATTTCCACACATAAACTCCCCAAATGTTCTTTCCATTCCATATCACTGTGAATCAGAATGGAGTAGTTGCAAACACTGGTGAGGAAAAGTAGAGGGAGGCTGAAAAAGGTGAGGCCTGTTGCCCCAAACCTCTGCCATTCCTATAGCGATGGGTGTTTTCAATGCGTTATAATTTGTCTTCTCTTTTTCAGCAAATTGATTGAGGAAACTGTGGACAGAGTTTTTGCTCTGGGAGACTGATTTTCATTTCCCTCCCTATTCACAATCATCTTTGTTATCTTAAACACCCAAACGATCATAGAACCAAACAAGAACAAAAATAAAGTAAGAAGAAATCTCCAAAACCACTACCCTGGCAGCAACTCTAATGGAGGGAACAAACAGATATTTGATCACGTTTATTCTTTGGTTTTGTTTATTTGAAAGTAGTCCATTTTCTGTCGATATAATGGAATACCATAGACTGGGCAAATTTTAAAGAAAAGAAATTTCTTTCTTACTGTACTGAAGGCTGAGAAGTCCAACTGCGTGGTGCCGACATCCGGTGAGGGCCTCCTTGCTGCGTCAGAACATGGCAGAGGGCATTACATGGTGAGAAGGCGAGAGTGTGTGTGTCGGCTCAGGTCTGACTTCCTCTTCTCACAGAATCACCAGTTCCATCATGGGGGCCGCACCCTGATGACTTTGTGTAATCCTAATTACCTCCCAAAGACTCTACCTTCAATTAACATATAAAATTTGGGCTTAAGTTTCCAACATATGAAATCTGGAGGACACATTCAGACCATAGCATAGTCTCTGGGAAGATCTTCTCTGATCACAAATTTGCTAACACAGCTTGAGGCCACTGTGTTAGTCTGGGCTGCTTCTGTGTTCCACCAGTGGTTCTCATCCTTGGCTGAACTTGGCAACCAACTGCTTGTCTTTTAAAAATCCTGAAGCCCAGGCTGAACTCCAGACCATAAATCAGTATGTCTGGGGTGGGGTCCAAGTATTAGTATTTTTAAAGCTACCCAAGTGGCTCTAAAGTCCAGAAAGGCTGAGCACCACTATAGCAGGCAACCCCCTCTGTTTTACCTCCCCACCCCTGATGTATTGGGTATTGGCCACACTAGCTGTTTGAGATTTCTTGCCCAGGAAGTGAATCTAAGAACTTTCTTCTGTTGACGTGAATATCAGCGTGAGTTAACCTTCTTAACTCATTTGAGGGCCACCTTTTTAATTCCTGAAAACTTCCTCTGACATAATAAGATGTCACTTCAAAATAAATTCGAGTGTCATTCACATGACATTGGATGGCAGTGATATGTTCATTTTGATGTGACATTTAATTATGATGCAAACCTCTTTGGGAATTTGAGGAGATGGCCCTAAAATTAGTTACAAAAATCCACTGACCTTCTGGAATGTTTAGCGCGTCGCTATTTAATTGTGGTCCAGGGACCAGCAGCAAAGGCATCTCCTGGGAGCTCATTACAAATGCAGATTCTCAGGCCCCACCCCAGACCCACTGGATCAGATTCCACGTTTCAACAAGATCCACAGGTGATCAGTGTACACATTAAAGTTTGAGAAGCCCTAGTTGAATGTCAGTTGGAGAAAGTGTGTCACAAACTTAATTGCAACATATTCAATGTCCATACTAATAATTACAAGGGCTCCTCGATGTTCATGGATTTCTGATCGTGTGCTAAAGCCTGTGGCAGACACCTTGAAGACCTCCAGCCCTCTTTGTGCTGAAGAATCTTTGTTCTGAAGGAACCAGTAAAAGGAATTTTTTTTTCCTTAAAGAGCAACTGAGGTCAGAGCATCCCAGCATGAGCTTGCTGGTGAGTAACCGTTCTTTTTATTGGGCTCCAGGACTGTTCTAACTCATTTTTACAGCCTTGTTTGATGAGGATTTTTTCACACCTTCTTTCTTTCATCCAGATTTCTCAACCAAATATGCTTCTCACCAAGGGGTTAGCAATTATATTTTTCTTTTCTTCAAAATGGACCTGAACTTTAGCATCGCTTGCCCTGACCTTGCTTCCAGGAAGAGTTTCTCCCATTTATCAGCCCCTCCATTTTACAGTCTATGGCTCCCTGTTATTTTCCTTAGTCTAATTTACCTGAATTTGCAAAATGTAGAAAAGCATTAGAAATAGACTTGCAAAGATTTGTCCCAAATAATGAAACACAAGGTCATTTCTAAGAGCATTTTCCTCTTCCTAATTTACTCCTCTTCTTGGAAAGGTATTTTGCTTGTTCTTGTCTTAGCCACTTCTCTTCTGCCTCTGAAACCATCCAGTGAAGTATGATCAATCAGCCTTAAAATATCTTAGTCTCAAAGGTTGGGGGAAAAATAAAACTCCACAATATTTTTTTGGTGGATCTCTCTCTCTGTTTCTCCCTCCCTCTCCATATCCATCCCTATATATATATCTTAACATATATATTTTTTCATGGATTATTAAATTTTCAAAAATAGATACAGGCATATAGATAGAAAAATAGATACATGCATACTTATATGCCTATATACATATGTAACAACCCTCCTTCCCACCTCAAAACCACAGGGTGATACAATGTTGTCTTGTGGCAGTAATTGAATATTTTTTTCTCTGACCAGCGTGCTAACTCATTCCAAGTTCTCTGGTTCTAGACCGCAGCCACTCATTGCAGGTTGGAGAAGGAGGTGACCCAGGCCTCACCAGAGTTCACATTGTATGTCATTCTCCTGGCAATAGCATTTGGGCCAATCAGTGATCATGTGACTTGAGCAGAGCCAATCAGAGGTCTTCCCTGGTACTGCTAGTTCTTTCTCTGTTGGGGATTCCAAGATGGGGCTGTTATCAGTGATGTCACTTACCTTGTGGAGAGGATCTATGGTAAGAGAAGAAACAAATAATTAGGGGCAAAGTCAAGCAGAGATGTAAAAGAATTCTGGAGAATTCCAGAGGCATACATTCCTATAGCTTCCTTTCTCTCTGCCATTCTTTCCTAAATTGTTGGTATGGGCCAATAATGTAGTCTTTTAGGATTTTATTACCTATATTTGAAAGAATCCAAACTATGCCAATATATTTCTACATTGATATTTATCCACTTTCTTTTTCTGTTGATCTCCACATTGTCAAAAGCCCAACATTTGTATAACAGGTTAGACTTAGATTCTTAGGAAAGTAATCAAGGCATTCTCACATCAAGCAAATGGGGAAAACTGTTATTGGACCAGGTCAGAACATGAGTAGCTTTGGTGTTGGACGTATTGATTTAAGTCTGGACTCTTAACAAGCTGCCAGCAACTAACTAAAGAGTGAGATCATCATGATAAATCTTGCAGAGGGTCCAATGGTCCTATTTAGACAATGCTAACTTTGATGTCAGACTGCATGGGTTTAAATCGTGGCCCCACACTAACCAGTGGCATGACTTTTACCTAACTCTCTTTCTTTCTTTATTTATAAAATGGGATGATAGAGTTATTATGAGAATTAAATGGATTGATATTTTTGTAAACTACTGAGGACAATACCTGGCACAATGTCAGTGTAATAGAGTATTTGACAAGTAAAAGGGTAGCCCCTTTTTTTTCTCAGCACAAATGTCATACCCCTCTAAAGAAGATACAAACACCCAGTCATCAGACTCTTGGTTATCCCAACCTCTGTGTTTCTTAAAAAACACCTGGTGGAAACGAGCTTGAAAAAGGCAAACCAAAAGAAATGGTAGTGTCTAGAGGATGCTGGGAGCCTCCAAATAGAGGAACTGTCATAGATATTTCCAGTTTTCCTTTGAATATGACAATATTTCAGAATTCCCTTTGAGGAAATAAAAGGTAATACAAACATAAAGGGGGAAATCCAATCTAAAAAATAAAAGTGATTTGTATTCTTTTGTAAAACAAACAAAAACCCTGCACCCAGTTCTGTCCTGCATTTATATCTATACCCCATCTAGAAAATGTTAGCAACCCTAATGCATATATTTCAGGGACATAGCTGAGACTTGGACAATAAAGGTTCCTAACACTAATTTGTCCATTGTGCTTAAATTATTGGACTTCACCAGAGTCCATGCTCTATATAAGATAGAAATGTTTTGCCTTTACACAACAGATTCATCCCAAATTCTAACTTTGACTAGTGGAAGAGAGGAAATCCCCTATTAAAGAAAGAAATGTTCTGTTTTTTTCTTAGAGCCACCTTGGGTGCACCAGATTGTTGCTTGCATTAGAGCATTGCTGCTCAAAATGTGTGCCAACTGGGAGCATCATCCTGTGGGAGCCTGTCAGTACTTTGGTCCCCAGCCCAGAGTAACAGCTTGTCCTAGTTTTCCCAGGACTATCTTGGTTTTAAAGTCAAAAGTTCTGCATTCCAGGAACTCCTTTTGTCCTGGGAAAACTAGAATATTTGTCATTTTACCACAGACCTAGAGAACCTGAGCATCTAGCGGTGGCCCAGGAATCTAGGTTTTAACAAGGTAGTTGGAGAAGCATCACTTTAGATTGCTCAATGCATGGAAGGTTGAGCCTTCATGAACGTGGCAGTCATGTCATTCCATCCACTGCCCAGTCCACTTTCTAGTTTTAGATAAAATCTCTATCTGATAAGACCACCTAAATTCACTCACCAGCATCACAGTAGTGCACCCTCAGAATACTACCCCCGCATCTCCAGAGCCTGTACCATGGTCCATCCATCAACCCCCAACACCGTGTTTTAAATCTATTGTCTGCATCATTAAAGAAAATGAGTACAGTTGACCCTTGAACAACATAGGTTTGAGGTGCATGGGTCCACTTATACATGGATTTTCTTTTGCTTCTGCCACTCATGAGACAGAAAACACCCCTCCTCTTCCTTCTTCTCCTGAGGCTATTCTATGGGAAGATGATAAAGATGAAGACCTTTATGATGATCCACTTCCACTTAATGAATAGTAAATATATTTTCTCTTGATGATTCTCTTAATAAAATTTTCTGTTCTCTAGCTTACTTTACTGTAAGAATACAGTATATAACACATATAACATACAAAATATGTATCCACTGACTGTGTTATCAGTAAGGCTCCCAGTCAATAGCAGGCTATTGGTGGTTAAGTTTTTGGGAAGTGAAAAATTACACACAAATTTTTTACTGTGTGTGGGGCTGTCACCTCTAATTCCTGTGCTGTTCCAGGAACAAGTTTATATTCACTGCATGCTGGCAGAGCTGGATGCCAGACCACCTTTCTACTCCCTGCTCTATTCCCTGTGTGGTTCCCATGGAATCACTTAGAGGAATGGCTCCTCTGGTGGGATGTGAGATCTTTTCCTCTGACTTTCTTGTTCTTTATTTGCATTTTTATTCATGAGCATTGCATGTGCCCCATGATGCAGTAACTTCTCACATAGTTTCTGAATTATCCTCCTTGGCTTGAACATGTGGCTTCAGCTATGTTGCTCATCACTTGTGGTCGGCTGTCCCCAGCTCTGTCTCAAGCCCAGCCCTGGCAGTCTTCAGCAGGTATGATTGTTAGTTATGTTGACAGTGCTGTTCCACAATAAAACTGTGAGTTGGGCCAAGTTTGACTCTGCCACCTGCTAGTTTTCCTTCTTCCCATCCTGGGAGTCTTCTCACCACAGTCTCCATCTCAGTCACTTGCTCTGTGTTGCCTTTGAAGATGGGGAAGAGGCCACAAGCCAAGGAATACAGCTCCAAAAGCCGGAGAAGGCAAAGAAATGGGCTCTCCCTTAAAGACACCTGGACTGTGGCCCAGTGAAAATGGATCAGATACCTCTACCTATAAAGTACTAGACTTGCGTTGTTTTAAATCCCAGAGGGTGTGGTAATTTCTTATGCCAGCAATAGGAAACTTATCACTGACCTGCTGCCTAGTCTGAAGTTCAGTTGTCAAGAGAGAACACCCTGAGGTGTGGCTTCTTTCTTCTCTCCAGCAAGCACTGGACAGACACATCACTCCCCGCTGTCCAGTTGCATCTTGAGCCCCTGACCCTCCGTCTAGTTAGGGGACTGAGCGGGTGGAAGGATGGATCCACCACTAGCTTCAGCTCCTCGCCCGCTGCCCATCTCTCTGCCTCACTTCTTGGCCGAGGCGCTGCAGCCCCGTGTTACCATGCACTGCTGCTTATGGGTGACAACTGGCTGCAACCTTCGCTCTGGGACTAATCTTGAATCTAGTATTAATATCAATGTTTCGAATGATGGTTCTCACCTGCTTTAGTCCAAGGCTGGGAAGCCCTCTCCTATACACCAGCAGCTTGGCACATTTCAAAGAGAAGGGGATTTGGGGATCACACATCTTCATTTGCATCTGGATTCCACCACACACTAGCAGCAGGATTTTGAATAAGTTACTTTGTTCATCTGAGTCACAGTCTTTCCTTCCCTCCTTCCTTTCTTCCTTGCTCATTTCTTCCCTCCTTCCCCCCTTCTTCCTTCTACCCTCCTTCCTTCCTTCCGTCCTCCTTCTTTCATTCATTCTTCCTTCCTTCCTCCCTTCCTCCTTCTTTCCCTCTCTCCTTTTTACCTTGCCTTGCCCTTTTTCATGTGTAAGAAAAAGACAATGCCTACCTCCTCAGATAATGCAAGGGCTCCCTAACTGAGCTAACACACACAAAACACCTGGTACTTTGTAGGAGCTCATCAAATGCCAGCTCTCTTCATTAATAGCCTTTCTTGAACTTAGTAACAAAAACGACAATAACAATAACAACAACAAAAAAAGAAAGAAAGAAAGAAAGAAAGAAGTAGAAAAAAATAAAAAAGTGAAAACTCAATGAGATTAGGCTGCTTTAAAGGGCCAGGCATTACTCTCTGTGCTGGGTAAAATAAGTGAAAACAAATAAAAATAACTTGGTGGACACATGTCATTATGTATTTGTCAAAACTCACAGAATATAAAACGAGATTGAGCCGTAATGTAAACTGTGGACTTAGGGTGACAATTATGTGTCAACATAGGTCCCTCGATTATAATGCACGTCCCACTCTGGGGCAGAATGTTGATGGTGGGGGAGGCTGGGGAGGGGAGAGGCACATGGAAACTCTCTGTGCTTTCTGCTCCATTTTGCTGTAAACCTAAAACTGCCTTAAAAATAAAGTCTGTTAAAAAAATCAATACTTTTTCAAATAAACCTACAAACCCCCTGAGTAGCAGAAATGGATTTCAACATAGCGAGTGTCTCTAATGGGCAAGGGCGTAAACAGCAGACGCAGGGACGCTGAAAGACCCTATGCCCCCTACTGCCTCCTCTTTTTCCACACACATGCTTATCCCTTCACAATTTCTTAAACCATGTTATATTGTTATTTTTCACTGAAAGCCACCAGCATACAACGGTGACTCTGAATTCACAAAAAGGCTCAGCACGAGGGTAACTTCTCAGCCTGTTCTGAATTGCTTCAGCTGCTTATCTGGAATATTTGCTCTGCCCTGAGAACAACACAAAATCTGTTTAATGTGTTAAAGATCACAGCATGTGAAAAGCTGTCCTCCTTAGGACAATTCACCCAGTGTTCTTTCTTGTTTATATTTAACTATTAATGATGTAAAACATACGTGGAGGGAATATTATTTCCACTATTAGGAAAAAAAGTTTCTAAAGCAGTTTGTAATGATACTGAGTTCTGGAACACCAGTCACCTCCATTTAAATCAGAGAGTTTTCTGTAAAGGGCCAGATAGTAGATGTTTTAGTTTCAGTGAGTCATACTTTCTCTATTACCACTACTTACCTCTGCTGTTGTAGCACAAAAGTCATTATAGACAATATGTAAACACATGAGCACGTGTGCTAATAAAACTTAGTTTACAAAAATAGGCTTGTGGGTTATAGTTTGCATAATTTTAATTTAAATCCTTGTGCCACCCGTTATCATATTATACACATTGCATATTCCTCAAAGCAAACAAATAAATATATATGAAAACACACCATCACCCATAACCCAAAAATGATTGTTCTTATACTTGCTTATTCAATAATTCAGAAAACATTCATCATATTCTAGTTGTACCCGGAACTGTGCAGAATGTCTTCTCATTCCCTCCTTTCCTCCAGCATTCACCATTGTCACTGTTAATCTAGCATTTCTCTTACTGAGTCTCCTTCAGAGCTTCCGGCAACCCTCAAATGCTGCCTCAATTATTATTATTATTTTGCTAGAAGCTTAGTATATGAAAGAATACATTTTAAAAGCTTTACAGAATGCTTTTTGTTCTTTATAAATGATTATAACTTTCAGTTCTGTTACACACATGATGGTTTATGTAAATAACAGAATAACAAGAAATTTAAAAATACAGAAATGTGCTATGAGGATAGGAAATACCATCTGCAATTCTACCACCATGTAGATCTTAAGAGTTTTAAACTTTGATTAATGGGAACTAGTGGCTGCGTCTCAGCCACTAGAATATTAATATCTATGATTATTTGACAAGTTGAAATATGAAAGCATCTTCCTAATGGTTCATTCTCGAAGTAGATCATAGATTGGTTTAGTGAAACCGGGTAGTTGGTATATGGCCAAGTGTTGCTTGTACCCGCTCTAAAGCAAAATATTTTTCCTCCTTTCCTGAGAGAAGCCACTCAGATCTCTTCATTCACCTTTATCCAGCTTGTTCCTAGAATGTCCCATTGGCATCCTTATCCTGTCCTTTTAAATTAAATTCTAAGTCCAAGGCCACATGATGGATTTGTCAGACTAGCTAGATCAGGAAATATGAGAGAGAACAAAACAATTTATTTCACTTGGAAAAACAACATTTCAAAATGAACAAAATTCAAAACCTATTATGTCCAGGAAAGCTTTTGGTAACTTTCCAAGACTTCTGGTGAATATAGAATAATTGATAAGTGGAGCTTCTTTGTCCATGGAGTGCAACTAAATGGCTGATTTAACAAATCACAGGGCTGAAGTGTATTTTAATAAATAACTCCCTAATTCAATTTAGCATTTTAATGTCTTGGTGCTTACTTTGATTTGAGGTCTGCAAGACCTAAATCTTTTTCAAGTGTTTCACAAAAATAACTTTCCCATGTGTTAGTGACCCTATGATCATTAATTAACTCTCCTGCGGTCAAAAAACAAATGGAAATGACTTTTGGCAATTCTCTCACATGGACCAAAAGGCACCAATTATTTCCTGTGAACCCTTCACAAGATCAAAGACGTAAGCACACAGAGGTGAGGGATACAAGGAACTGGGAGCAGGACTTACTGAAATGATTGGTAAAATTAATTGATTTTCTTCCGTTTCTTCTGATAGCAGGCAGACATTTTTCAGAATCGTCTACCTGCATTTGCCCACTCCAGCATGTGATTTGGACACAAGGTGATGATAATTGAGCTGTTTCTCTTGTCAGGTGTTTGTAACACTTGCAGTTCTGTCACCCTCTGATACTTAGAAGATTGAGGATGTCGAGCAGAGATGAAGATGAGGCTTCCACTATAAACCAAAAATAAAGGGTGTGTGTGTGGCGGGGGTGGGGGGCAACCCAGGCCACACTCAACAGAACTTACAGTACAAACCCAGGATAGGAAAAATTCATTTTTTCAAAATAGTTAATATTTCCTTTTTTGGAAGGCATAATGCAATTTATAGGTAGTTTGATTTTCAATTTCTCAAATACGGCAGATAATCTTAATTTTTGCCATCTATGCACTTTCCCCTCAACATGCTCAGAGGTAGTTTCTTGATTTATAAAAAGAAGTTAGTCCTTCCTCAGTTTTTAGATGAAAGCTCAGTTTAGAGAAGTCAGAGTCCCCAAAGGTGGAGACAGAGTCCTTTCCTGCTGGGCTGGAGTAGCACGGAGCCCCCTGCCAGCACCATCCCCATGTAAGAGCCAAAAAGGCAGTGACTGACTTACACGGCACATGTAAAATATTCAGAATGCACCTTTGTTACAGAATGTTGCCCCTACTGTCTCCAGAGCTGTTATTACTATTATTATTTTAATTTTAAGTCTTTTTTTAAGGATAACATAAGATAGCAGGCAATGGTAAAATCTACTACCACATTGAATTAGAAAATTATTCCCCCAGACACCCATAATAAAGAACCTAAATAGGCTGGTGTGGTGGCTCACACCTATAATCCTAGCAGTTTGAGAGGCCCACGCACGAGGATCCCTTGAGTCCAGGAGTTTGAGACCAGTCTGGGCAACATAGTGAGACTCCATCCCTACAAAAAAAAAAAAATTTACAGAAATTGTCTGGGCTTGGTGTGCATACTTGTAGTTCCAGCTACTTGGTAGGCTGAGGACGGAGGATCAATTTCTTGAGCCCAGGAGTTCCAGGCTGCAGTGAGCTATGATCACGTCACTGCATTTCAGCCTGGGTGACAGAGTGAGACCTTGTCTCTAAAAAAAAAAAAAAAAAAAAAAATGCTAAATAAATGAATCATACAATGGGCTTTTGTGAATGAAATCATGGAAGGAAAAGGAGAAGAAGAAGGCAAGTTAGGATCTTGCTATGAACGTTCATTGATTTTAAATGGTCCCCTCTCCCGCTCTTGTACCCTCCCCCTCTTTCTCTATCCTTCTCTCTTTCCTGTTTTCCTTTTCTCTCTCCTTCCCTTTTGCCTTCTTCTATTTCTCTTTTTCCTTCATTTCTTCTTTACTATGTTAGTAGAAAAGCCGTTGCATGGGAATGAGCAAAAAAGGCATCTGCACAGGAAGGCATAGCCGTCTGGTGGGGGTGCAGGACACAAGTATGACAGGAAGGGCATCTCTGGAAAGTTGGGGTGCAGCAGGGTGTGAGGATGATGGTGGCCAACGAGGAGAGCAGGAGCCTGTGTGGAAGGGAGAGAGCATCTTCGGGAAGGTAAGGACAGGGTGGCCTGGCCCATAGAGGAGGAGAAGACATAGAGGTCTGAGGAGGGCATGTGCACAGAGGGCTGGTGATCACCAAGCCAGGGTGGTTTGAGCCCAATTGTGAGAAGGAGGACACTTGAGAGAGGGGTTTCAGCAGCAGGTTGGCACAAGCTGAGTGGGAGGAGGAGGGGAAGGCAGCTGTAAGTAGAAGCTTGGGCAGAGGGTATCCAAGCCTGAGCAGGGGAAGGAGGGTGCCTACTTAGGGAGCCAATGGTGGTTTCCAACAAGGTGTCAAGTGGTCAGAGCAAGAAGCAGAGGGCATCTATGGGCGAGAAGGGATGGCAGATCGATGCTAGATTGGCTATATACGAAGGCAATTTATGCAATAAATGGATATTCTAAAATTAAGAAGAGCCAATTTCTCACTGTTAAGGATTGAATGGATTGAAAATATGGAAATGAGGAAAGTTAGAACAAGCCCTTCGTAGTTTATTTAGAATTCGAGTTATTATTAATTTATTATTTTCAATATACATAGAAATAAATGATAATGTAAATGTGCTCATTTTGTAATTGGGCTATCTTTTTATTATTGGATTATATGAGTTCTTTATATATTCTAGATGCAAGTCCCTTATCAGATATAGCATTTTCTAATATTTCTCTCCCAGTTCTGTGTTGTATTTTCTCTTCTTCAATAGTGTCCTTGGAAGCACATGCTTTTAATTTTGATGAATGCCAGTTTAACATTTTTCTTTTGTCACTTGTGGCTTTGGTGCCATATCTCAGAGACCATTACCTAATCCAAGCTTACAGAAATTTACTCCTATGTTTTCTTTTAGGAGTTTTATAGTCTTAACTCTTCTGTAATCTTTTTTGAACTAATTTTTGTACAACATGTGAGGTAGGGATCCAACATTATTCTTGTGTCAATTTTTGGACACTTCCATTAGAACTTATTACTTACAGGAGGATTGGTTGCAGCAGGGGTGGAGGTGGCAGGGAAGACCCAGCCCCCAAACCCCCCATTAATGACATACAAAAATAAATAAATAGGTGGGGATGGGATAGGGAAGAGGTGGCATGGGAAACACTGACAGCACAACCACCCCTGCAAGCTATACACAGTTGGGTAATGCTTTTTATATACATTTTGTTAATCTTTGCCTTGTGATTGGAGCATTTAATCCACCAATATTTAATCCTTTAATATTTACTCTTAATATTGATAAGACAGGCCCTACATCTCTCATATCACTATTTGATTTCTATATGTCTTAAGTCATTTTGTGTTCCTCTATTCTTCCATTATTTACTTCTTTGTGTTAAGAAGATATTTTCTGGTGTTCTCTTTTTTAATTCCTTGAGGGTTTTTTAAATTATGTTTTTGAGCTATTTTCTTAATGATTTTCCTAGAGATTACAAACATACATTTATACTATCTTTTATATAGCTGCTTTTAACAGTGCTGTTTATTTCTTCATGTAGTTTAAAATTACCATTTAAAAATCATTTTATTTCGGCCTGAAGAACTCCATTTAATACTTGTTATACTACTTTTATAGGATAGGTGTGCTTGCAACAAATTCTAGTTTTTGTTTTCTGGGAATGTCTTATTTCTCCTTCATTTTTGAAGGATAGTGTTGCTGGCTATGGTTGACAGGATTTTTTCTCTGCACTTTCCAATATGTCATTCCACAGCCTTCTGGCCACCATAGTTTCTGAGGAGGAGTCAGTTATTAATCTTACTAAGAATTCCTTATATGTGATGAATTACTTTTGTCTTCTTTCTTTCAAGATTATCTCTTTGTCTTTCATCAGTTTGAATATGATGTATCTAGGTGTTGATTTTAATTTATCCTACCTGGAGTTTGTTGAGCTTCTTGGATGTGCACATTAATGTCTTTCATCAAATTTGGGGTTTGGGGGCCATTATTTCTTCAAATATTGTTTCCACCTCTTTCTTGCACTCTCCTCTCCTTCTGAGACCTCCACTATGCATATTTTGGTACAATTGATACATTCCCACAGCTCTCTAAGGATATTTTTATTTTTATTCATTCTTTTTCTTTTTGTGCCTCCCACCAGGCAATTTCAGTTGACTTGTTCTCACTTTTGCGGATTCTTTCTTTTGCCAACTCAAATATGTTGTTAAGCCCTTCTAATGAAATTTTTATTTCATTTATTTAACTTTTTAACTCAAGAATTTATATTCAGTTCTTTTTTATACTTCTTTCTCTTTATTGATATATTCTCTTTTTGGTGAGACGTTATGTTCATACATTTTTTAAATTCTCTAGACATTATTTTCTTTAGTTTTTTTTTTATTCTTATGATATCTGATTTAAAGACTAATATCTAGTTTTACTAGTTACAAGACAGATTTACTAGTTTCAAAATATAGACTTCCTCAGGGTAGTTTCATTGACCCTTCTTTTTTTCTCTCTCATGTATGGTCCATACATTTTTGGTTTTTTTGCAAGCCTTACACCAGTTTTTATTATGGTAAAACTTAAACATCTTATCCAAGGTTTGCTGTTGTTGCTGTTTGTTGTGGGCTAAATCTGTAAAGTCCATATTTCTTGTCATGTGCAGCCCCTGAGGACTCTGCTTAGCATAGAGTTCAGATAATAATTGCACAGAGATTTCCTAAATGCCTTGAACCAGTATGTTTCCCACCCATTGCTGAGGCACCCGTGTGCTGAAAGTGTGCTTGACTACATCTTCATTTTTATCAGTTTTAACTTCACATCAATCTTTACTTCTTACTTGTTCAGAGCTTCAAGGTTGACCAGAGGTGAGCAATTAGCATCCTCTCAGATCTTCTGCGGGCATATGCACAACCCTGTACATGTGTATTACCTTCCAGATTCCCAGGAATATCTGAACTCCTTCTAAAGTCCTCATTCCCCAGATTTTCCTTTTAATTTTTTTTGGCCACTGGCATTAGGCAGCTGCCATGTTAAGCAATTGCTGATGGATTTCTTTCTTTCTTTCTTTACTTTTTTCTTTCTTTCTTTCTCTCTCTCTCTCTCTTCCTCCCTCCCTCCCTCTTTCTTTTTTTCTTTTCCTTTATCTTTTCTTTTCCTTTCTTTCTTTTCTTTTCTTTCCTTTCCTTCCTTCCTTCTTTCATTCTTTCTTTCTTTTACAAATGTCCTCAGATACAACTTTTCTCACTGAACAAGCTCGGAGTAAGGTCAAATATAGACAAATGCTGTGAATGGGAAATTTGCAGAAAGCTTCCAATTACTGTCAATTCCCTGGGGATGGGGCTTTTGGGGGAGCTTTGAGCCTGTTCTGTTCTCCCTCTGGTCACTGTTATTTTTTATAGCTAACATGGTTGTAAGACATCCAGTTTTCAAGGCTTCCATGGAACCGGGAAAGGGGAATAGAGCAAGTGAAAACCCCACAAAGCTATTGATTATTTATGACATTTAGTTGTTTTTCTTGAATAAAGCTCCTCATATTGTTGCAAACATTTGGATATTTTCAAAAGTTGATTTTAATAATGTTTGATAGTGTTCATATTGGTTTTATACAGTGGATCTTCCAAGGTCCTTACTCTTTCAAAAAAAGAGAAATATTATTAATAACTTAATTATTCACCCTTTATCTCACCTTTAGTGCCTTACATTTATCACCTTTCTTTAGCCATATTCAGTTTACTTACTTACATAAGCATAGCTGCTTCATTAGTCAAGGTTCAGTGGTGCTTGGAATTTTTATGTATTTCCACTGTAACAGCCATGAAAGCTTTAGTTTCTTATTTTTTCCATTATCTGTTGAATTCATACCAGCCAACCTAACCTTTCCCTATAATACCCAACAATGGTATGTTCTTACTGGAAACAAAACAAACTTCCAGTTGTCTTTTAAATTCATATTTTTTGTCTTCTTTATTAGCAGTTACATTTTGTTATATAGCCACATTTCATATATATGCTCTGCAATTCACACTGCAGGGAGAGCTTCATTATTTTTCCATTTCCATAAAAATGGCCATCAGCACTAATTTATACAAGAAAACAGTCCCCAGGCTTATTTATTATTGACACAAGTTAATCAGGGGTAAGCCAGTTTTTGAACAAATAGCCAAAGGCTTATATAACTTTAGATTCTTGAAGTAAAGTACAAATAATGTGGCTTATAGTGTTTATTATAAACCAGGATGCTTTTTGCACCTTATTTTTTAAATTGACCATTATAGATGTTGTTATTTTTCAATAGTTGCCTAAAATGAATATTTACTATATTTGTAGTTCTTTCTCTCTCTTCTGTCTTAGCATTCTTTATTTATTTTCCTAAACAATACTTATTTCTACCTAGGAATACTGAAAGTCACTGCCCAATTGAAATAGCTGCAGTGCTGATTTCTTCCACAAGAGGGCACTCAAATGGCTTTCTTTTTATGATTTTATCCTTTTCCACTTTTTTAGATGGTTTGTTTACTACAATGGGCTGTAGGACAGATTTATCTCAAAGTCCTCCACTAAAACCAGGAAGATATACATATACATACAACTGTAATTAAGTTCTTAGAAACACTGAAGATTTATATGTTCTAGAAATCAGAAAATAAAAAGGAAGAGACTGAGATATCCCAATATTTTATTCATGACAGTATTTTATTCATGACAGTATTTTATTCCATCTGCTTTCTCAGGGAAGGCTCTTGATAGCTAGTAGATATGATTCCTGTAAAGGAGGTGGAGCACGTGGAATAACTTATATGCTGTGACTGTTTGATCATTTCCAAACTAAATAAAGCAAGAAAAGGCTGATTTTTAAAGGAAAAAAAAAAAGCTGAAAAAATAAATTCAAATTAGTAACTCTCTGAAACGTCTATGCAGAAATCATAAAAAATGATACCTGAGTTTTTTCAGAATAAGTAGTGAAGATATTAAAGAAATATTTGGTTTTTCTGGAATTAGGATGACAGAAACAAAAAGAAATGGACAGATGGTTTTAATTATTTAAAAAATTGTAGCATACTGCTACCACTGGAACATATATGAGCAAAGTAAACCTAATTTCATTCAAAGGTGATTAAAAAAAAATGTCCTTTTCTATAAAGTTAGCCTGATATGAAGGGAAAGAAGAGGGTAGGAAGGTGAGCAGTAAATTGAAAGGCATCCTGAAAACTATTATTCTGACTCTGGGGGAATTTTCTTGGCTTGCTTAGTAAGAGATCAAACACCATTAGCAATGTCAAATTAGGCAACACTGCCTAAATTGAAGATAACCAGGACTGACTCTTTGAAGAAAGATGCCTCTTCTGACAGTAGAAGTGTACTCTGGTGTCAGAGCGCAGAATTGCTTCATAGCTTTCAGATTGTACCCAGGGAATCAAATACCTTGACGTAGCCACTTGTCCCTGAATTTTGAAGGGATTCTGATAACACCAGAACCAATGACTGTTTGATAACCCTATAACCACTGAGGGTCAAAGGTCAGCATCATAATCTCAGCATGATAATCATGCAAAATAAATGTAATTTAAAATTTTTGTTTGTTAGGTATTGTTTTGTGTTTGTTTTCTTCATATTTTATATGTTTATCTTGGTCCATCGCCATTGGACGGTGGCTTTCTAAAACAATTGTTTTAATTACTACCATTGGTGCCTCTTGAATAACCAGCTATTTTAATAAAGAGGATTCTTTTCTGAAATAGAGACAATGAGTGAAAGATGAAAATTATTCATGTCTGCATGTGTTAGAAATAACTATGACTTGATAGATTACCTTTGGAAATTTTACCTTTGTAGATCTTTTTAAAAACTCAATATCCCCTTTGGAGCGATGGAATTGATAGTTTTATTAACTTAAATGTCTTCATATCAATTTAAAAACACAGGAAAAATAAAAAATACACGATTGCTTTATGGATAATACTGACTTATACTTTTCTTAATGTGTAGAGAAAAATTAATGAAAGGGTACATATTTGTTTTACCAAACATCTTATTTCTAAGAATCCTAGAGACCGGTTCCACATCTGTTATTTTTCAGTCATCTGTGCTTCTCATTTGAGTTTTCCTAGCAGCATCTGTAGGGATAGGGAGAACCAAAGTGGTCTCCTTGGTAGCTGATCACCTCGCTATTGCAGGTTGGTAAGTTCTGTGCATCAAGCCAAAACACAAAAGCCAATTATGAAGTTTGCAGATATTTTATTTCCAGCTGTTTGAAACACATATGGCATTCATGCCATTCAAGGTAAACCTCACTTCATAGTGTGGTACATGGTTTGTTTGACAAATATCTAAACCTAGATGCCAATCAGAAGCATATTTTCAAACCTCTATCTCTTTGAAGTCATCTTTAAATACATTACCCGTTTCTGAAATTAACTAACAAAAAAGAAAAATAACCCCAAGGACATCTGTGTCAGTTTGAGTGGGGGTGGGGGGTTGTGCATGAGCATGCGTGTTTCTGAAATAATTAGAATTTAGTGAAAACAATATTATTCCACAATGCTTTTTTTAAAATCTTATATCCTTCCCTCACAAAAAAATTATAGATGACACTCAAGAATAAGTGGGGTTTTAATATCATCTCCATTTGTGCAATGTCCAGTATAACTTAAGAGAGAGGAAATTACTCTTTGGGGTTAAGTTTACTTACCATTTGATGTCAGTGTTGTGCTGTAAGAACAAAGTTACTGGGGAGGGGGTGCTGAGGGCTGTGGGAATAAACTACTGGGGAACAAGGTTAATTTCAATGTTAAGGGTCATCAGTTTTAGATAACTCATTGTAATCTAAAATGACAAATGACAGCCTCTATAGTACAGCTCTTCTTTTATAAGAAGTCAACCATTATATCCAACTATCTCTCATTCAAATTCAAAGCTTGACACATGTCAAACACAAGCTGTTTTTTTTGTTTTTTTTTTTTTTTTTGCTTTTCAAATAAAGCTATTTTAGGATTCTTGCTAATCTTAGAGATCTAAAATATCTTCCGTCATTTTAAATGAAAACATATGCACACTCAGTTTCCAGATGAATAAAATCAATTTAGCCATGCATAATCAACTAAACCCCGTCTCTCCGTTTAATTTCTCAGTTGTTTATGTTTACAGGAAGCCATTCTCTTCAAGGGCAAATTTAATAAGGACAGTTTAGGAAGTTATAGGAAAGTGGTGTGCAAAATGGGAAATGTGAAGTGATTTCAATTTAGATATGTGCCTAGCTGAGTCTGTGATTACCTGAGGTACCAAAGGCAGTCCCTTTTACAAAACACACAGGGATATTTGGTTTCCAGTGCTCTAGGCATAACTTTTTATTAGGAATGCATACCAAAGATTTGCTCAGATTTGTTTATAGTGTAGTTAAGTAGCTGCCCTCTTCTCCAACAACACAAAATTCACTGCTGAACCAAAAATAATTATTGCTATGTGTTTGAAAGAATGACTACCTTTAAATTGGTTACTTGCACTAGTTAGGAGATTGCAGTGGATGCAAACTGTTTCAATTTAATCAAGACAGAGACATATGTCTGATCTGGAAGAATTTTGTTTTTTTTATTATAGTTGGTTTAGATTTCTTATACACATTTACATGAAAACTTCAGAATGTCTGGGGAAACTACAGAAATTAGACCATAGATACAGACACATCCATTCACTCACTGAGGACTCAAATATAATCAATACCAATGTACCAGCAATAATTATAAAGTGTAGGAAAATATTCTTTCCATAACATTTCATTCTCTACTTGCTGCAAATTAAATTACAGATGTATGCATTCACTATTAAATTATTTTTGTAAAGTGCTTTCCTCTTTGACACAACATTTAGAGTTTCTTACAGTGACAGTTGAACTGTTTTGAAGCATCTTTTTTTTGTGTGACTACATTCAGCTCACTCAACTATCAAAATACATCCTGCTCACTCACCTCTGTTCCGATAATCTAGAATTTTAACCCCTATAGGAACATCAATAAATGCCTCCTCCAGAATAACAGGTGTTAAAACTTTCAACCATGGAGGAGTGAAAACCATATAGGCAAATCCACAACAATAAGACCTTACACTTGAAGGAAGATCCTATATTACAAAGCCCAATACCAATACATAGATAGATATTTAATAATAGAAATCCACAGAATCAAGGTTGTCAGGATTTGGTAACTTTTCTGAGGTGACTGGCTGAGTACATCTGAGACTCAAGAGAATTGCATAGGATGAGGGCTGTGGAGGGGGAAGGTCAGAGAACAAAGTGTAAGGCAGTGCTCTTAGACTTCAGTGTGCGAATTCCTGCGCATCTTGTTAAAATGCAGGTTCTGCTTGAGTTGGTCAGGGGTGGGGTGGCCTGAGATTCTGCATTTCTAACAAGATCCCCTGTGCTACTGGTGCTGCTGGTGTGTGGATAACCCTGAGCAGCAAAGATGGGAGGTAAAGAGTTTCAAAAGGGAGTCAGGGAACTGGGGCAACCCTGGCGGTATCATAATTCCCAGGAACACATAAAAATGCCACCGTCTGGGCTGTATGCCACATGGTCCAAATTAGCAGATCTTGAGGAATCTGTATTTTTAAAAAAAATTTCTAGAAGAATCTGATATAGAACTGAGCTTGAGGACTAAATGGCGTGATTTTCTACAGTTCACAGCTGGCAAATGAGATGATAGTTAACCCAACTATAATTATAACGGCATCAATTAACCCTTGAAAAATGGGGGTGGGGAAAGGTGAGGACTAGTCTAAATTCACATCTATCATCCTCCAAGCCTTGAGATTTAGTGTCTCAAGTATGGTCTTCAGGGAGAGAAGATTCTATGGGCTGTCTGAAGGGGAAACTGTCTGATAAATTTAAACTCTTAATTCAGAAATTATATAACATGAATAGAACCCAGTGTATTCCAGATACTTTATGTTCATGTTCTCATTAAATCTTCATATCACCCCTGAGAGGTAGGTAATACTATCCTTTTTACAGCTAAGGAACTAAGAGGGAGGAATATCAAGTTAATTGTATAATGTCGTAAAGCTAAGGAGCAGAAGAACTGGGATATGAACACAGGCCTCTCTAACATTAATTTTATACTTGTGACTTGAGACCCACGCAAGCTTCAAGATACTAGTGAGCCCCAGTGGTACAAAATCTAAATCTATATATTTTTGAAAGTTTGTAAATTGTCCATATGTGTTATTTTTGGTGTTCCATGATACAGTCTTCAGAAATTATTCACATAGTGGTATATGCATCAATTTAAACATAAAGTGATTAAAGAGAAATACCCTCTGAGCTGTCTCAGCTTATTTGTGGTGGAGGTGGAAATATAATATTAGAGACGTTTCATGGGAATCATGTGGTAGCTCTTTACTTCCCACTGCACAAGTCATGCATCTCTATGTTGCTGAAGCACCAAAAAAAAAAAAAATCAGTGTGGCAAAGAGTGGTCACAGTGATGAAGCCGGACATTCAGAAGTAGGGCGTTCTGACATCAACACATGAACCTGCAAGCATTCTGAAGCACATACTGTGAGAGCCGTCCTCTATATAAATCAGGTAAGAAATTCTTGGTACTCAGTGATCTTTGAATATCAATGGGCATATTGATTAACATGTTTTTTGCAAATCTAAGTAAGTATCAAGTATATCGGGGATTCATAAATGGATCCATGGGCTACATGCTCAGCTAGTGGATGGTCCTCATTGTTCTTTGAGGTCAGAGAAGAAAAAGAGCCTTCATTCATTTAGGGAGTTACATAGAACCACCACCAACTGAAAAACAAAATCATATTTTCCTTTTACTATCCCAGATCATGCTTCTCAATCTAAACTTATTTTGAGGCAGTAAAGGTTAGGGGTGAGGGGTGCGGACTTTCAGTCCAGAATTCCTGGCTCTGAGTCTCAGCTCTGCCCCTCCCTGTGTGATCTGAAACAAGTTCCTGAGTCTTAGCTTCCTCATCTGTAGAATGTAAATAACAGCAGTAGGTTGGATCAGGCTGTTGTAAGAATCAAATGAGTTTCTATCTGTGAAGTGCTTAGAACAGCGCCTGGCCTATAGCAGGTGGTATTTAAGTGTTAGAGAGATATCATGAGTATAAACTATGTGAAGATGTTAGGTACTGTGGACATAAAGATTGCCCCTGCCCTGAGGGTTATTTATTAAATATAATTTTGTAAAATAACTGATATTCCTTCTGTAACATCCTTATCATGATTTAACAACCTAAATAAACACCACCTGCCTTTTGCAAATGGGCAGGTATTATACAGTAGTAGTGAGCATGTGCATTTTGTAGCAAAGAGTTAAATATCCATTACCTAGCTACTGCCGTGGTAGAAAAAGGTTGGTGACAGGGGTAGGGGTCAGACTCAGAATTATGTTTTGGAAAGGCTTGAGTCCTATCAAGGAAATAATTGAACAAGTAAGTGAATGATTCAACACTCATGTATTATTGTTCCTTGTTGTCTGGGCTAATGCGATATTTCTACTAATTTGCTTAGCACAGGCTTTTTTTTTGCCTGTAACACACACCTGCCCTATAGGCTAGTGCTACCATCATCTCCCCCAGGAACACCCTGAAAAGAATTTAAGGCATTTGACATTGACCCCTTCCTAGTGGCCCTTGGAAAGTCTGAATAGTCTCACTGGAGAATAGGAGTTCAGATGCCCACTTCAAAGGATTTGTTGTAGAGATCAATTACCTACTGCCTTTGGAAATATCTTTGAAGATTAAATGTTTTCTCAAATCAAATACTGTTTTTAGGCATCCTAGAAATATTCCCCTAAATCATTAAAACTTATAACCACCTGATTATAAAACACATGACCCTATATATACACAGACCAGACAACATTCTTTCCTACATCCACGACACAATTATCTCCAAGATATAGTTCTTGGATTTATGGAGTATGACTTGCAAAAACAGGGGAAAATAGTCACTTAAAAAACTTACTTAAAATTAACCAGCATTGTAGTTATTAAGTATAAGGAACCATGCTCTGGTGTTTTACATAATATGGGGAATAATATTGTAATCTGAGCTTTAAGAAGTTTAAAACCTAGCTTGTGAGTTTAGATATCAAAAGTCTAAGATTTTCCACAATATAAATGTTAAATCAGTGTCATTCAAACATTTTTCCTCCTTAGAACTACTTCTTAAATAAAATCTTAAGAATATTTTATTTAAGAAATAAATATGTAAAGGCTGGGCACGGTGGCTCATGCCTGTATACTAGCACTGGGAGGCCAAGGCAGGAGGATCCACTCGAGCTCTGAAGTTCAAGACCAGCCTAAGCAAGAGTGAGACCCCTTCTCTACTAAAAATAGAAAAATTAGCAAGGCATCATGGTGTGTGCCCATAGGCCCATCTACTTGGGAGGCTGAGGCAGGAGGATGGCAGGCTTAAGCCCAGGGGTTTGAGGCTGCAGTGAACTATGATGCCACTGCTCTCTACCAGAGCAACAGAACAAGAATCTGTCTCTACAAATGTTTCATTTGGATATTCAATTAATCCAACACCATTTATTGAAAGAACTCTTCTTTATCCCACTGAATGTTAGTGGAGATTTGATAATGTGACTTTATTTCTGAACTCTCTGTCCTGTTCCACTGGTCTTTAAGTCTACGCCTGCACAATTAACAGCGTCACAATTACTGTAGTTTCAAAATAAACGGTAGTATAAAAAAAAAAAAAGAATCTGTCTCCGAATGAATGAATGAATGAATGAAATATATTTGTAGTGGTCTTGTTTGGGGCAATGGAAGCTGAAACTCCGTGTGATTCCTACCTGTCAACATCGTTCATTTGAAAAACTCCAAAAAGCAGTTTGAAAACCACTGATTTCATTAACAATTCAAGATACCACAGAAGAAATGCTGTGATACTGTACAGGATTTTAGCAAACACTGTAAATGGTCTTCCCAGCATCCTTTCTCCCATCTTCCACCTAACAGTGCTTGACTGGTCCATTCTCCTCTAAGGGATCATGGACCTTGGGAGAGGCTGCTTTGTCTCTAGAAGAAAAGAGCGAATCCTGATTGGACCAAGCCACATATTCTCAAGCTCTTACTGCTGACAAAAATTGAGGGCTCTCCAAGGAGTTTTAGATTACATCTACCAATATTGAGTATATTTGAAAGTAAAACTGAGAAAGGTTAAGAATATTCATAAAATTTTAAAATAATAAAAATAAGGCCATTATTATTACATTGACAAAAATAACATATTTTATTGAAAACTGATATATTTTCCAAAACAAAAATAATTAGCTCAAAGAGTGGCATTGTTTTATATTTTTGCAAATCTCTTTAATAGAGGAGAGCTATATTCTTATATCTGCCTTGAAATTCAATCTATTGTATTACATGGTTTGGGGTGAAGTATATAAAAAAAACTATGACCTATTCAGTTATGTTATTGGGAAGGGAGTATTTTACTAACGTTTTTCATACAATTGTGATATTGTTCTCTGACAGAACACCTAAATTTAACAAGAGTAACTTCCTAACAGTAGCATTGTGGAATTTGAAAATATATTGATGAACAATTTAGTCTTGGTTAAATTAAGCTCCCTTACTCTATATTAGATCATTTACCCATGCACAATTTTATTATAATAGCCATTGGTCATTTGGAAAATATTGGCTCAGTGAGCTACGTAGATCTTCCAAATGTTGACACATTTAATTTTACGATATGAAAAAAATCACATTCATTAATGTCATCATAAATCTCATCAGAAAAGTCTTTCAATATTAGGAAGCTGTCCAGCTCATGGTGGCAGAAAAAAAAAAGCTTTCCCAAATTCCAATTTTTGCTTGAAAGCTCATATTTTATCATTGGCAAAAAATAGTGTCAGTTGTTTTCCTTGAAGTCACAGACTCACTTTGTTCATTTTTGAGAAAATGTCTGCCAAATGCTTAAGTCTGAATAACCATAATTTACCCATCACTTTTTCACTCAAGAAAAAAGGGTGGTCTATGAAAATAGTAGATGATTCAGCTTGTAACTCAAACAATTGCACAAAAGCTTTCCTAAACATAACCACCATATTTAGTCTGCAACAGAGGTGCTTTGTGTATACTTTCAATTTTTTACAGAAAATAAGGAAAAGGATATATACTCAAGGGCAAGTCTTAATAAATCAATAAATTAATGATTTTTAGTGCTTCATCAAGGACTTTCTTACATAAAGCAAGCTTTTAACTTGTTTGCTTAATTCATTTTTTTTTATAAATATGTAGTGGTAAAGGACACCGTGACCGCTAGTATGACTTAGTGTCACTCAATTGTGGCTGAGATGCCAACTGTTTTACCCACCATTGCCTTTGCACTATCAGTGAAAATTTCAACAAAGCAAAAAAAGGCAAATAACACTACAGCATTATTGTGATACTAGTTTTGATTTTGGCAATACCCTGAAAGAGTTTTGGGGACTGACCGCCCAGGGATCCATAGACCCCACATTGTGGACTGCCCGTCTAAGCTCATTGTTCATATCCCACTCATGGGCCAGTGACTGGTATAGGACTCAACTCTGGCCGGTGACATATAAAGGACATTTGCTATGAGTTTTCTGGGAAACGTTGCCTTGCACATAGAAGGACACATTGGCTGAGGTGGCCCTCTTCTTTGTTTGGATATTGTCACTATCTGTATGTGGCATCTTGTAGTCTGGCAGCCACCTTCTGTGTGGATAAAGTACGCTGTGATGATGTCATCATGAAGAGAACAGTGGAGCTTAAAATGCAGAAAGAACCTTGATCCTTAATGACATATTAAGCCCCTGAAATAACTAATCTCAGGGTCATCCTAACTCAAAATTTCTTGCTTTGGAATCTAATAAATTTCCCTTTTGGTTTTCTTATAGCTTGTAATCAAAATCATCCAAACTAGCACTAAGATATATTTTCCTATTTTCCATTTGACTGAAGCCACGTTACGAAGGAAAGAACACTAATTGATAAACTTACAAGAGAAAAATGTCGGGATTTATATAATTTTGCCATCAATATTATGTAAGAAAAGAAATAAGTGACAGTTACAATATTTTGAAAATTTTAGATGAGCTTATTTGAGCAGATGGTGCCACTTAACCAACACCCAGCTGGCTAGAGATTCCTTAGAGGGCAACATGTTCTCTCCAGCGAAAAAATTAATTATGCCACAAGAGCATTAGGCAAAAAAAAAAAAACCCTAAAAACCCACAAAGTTTTACTGACCTAAGTCATAGTTATTAAGGTTCTTCCCTTCTTGAATATCTTAACTATTTCTTTTCTATGAAGGAGTTATCTTATAAAGTAAGTTCAATCACTGCATGGAGTACTTTTTTTTTTGCCACAGATTAAAATTGAAAGACTCCCAGCCAAACTGTTAAAGAATTAAGTATGAGAATGCTAAAATGTATTCTAGGTGAAAATATCACTGGAGCAAAAATATTTTAGAGCACAACTTCCCAACTTGTCTGTTGTCATTCAATAATTTGTTTCAAATTTTCAAATATCTGGGAAGTAAAATTATATAAAAGGCAAATGATGACATTTAGAATCATTATTTTAGTATTGATCCAATCCTTCAAGGAAAGAAAAAGCAAGCAGCAAACCATACCACAGAATTGATGAGCTTCCTTCTTTAATGTTTTCCAGAAACCAAAATTACTGTGTGAAAATGAGAGTGAAAATAATTTTAAAGTAATGCTCAACTTTGTTATTAAACATGGCTCATTAAGTGTCATTGCTAATTAACTAAAGACTTAATATCTGAATCACCCTTGAACATACTCTGTAGTTACAGGGTTCTAAAAAAAATTCTTTATTTTATTGCCTATATATCTTTTTAACTGGAGTCTATAGAATAGCCACATTCCATGAGAATAATCACAAAACTGTGGAATTACATCCTACTTTTAAACACTAAAAATACATTTTTAAATTGAGCATATTCAAATACATTATTCATTATTGTATTCAATATTTATGCTAACTTTCAAGGCTTCTAAGCTTGATATTATATTTTCTACACTGTCTTCCCTTCCTATGTAGAATTATACATTTTTTCTTCTTTTTTAAAAAATCTACATAATGATAGAATTGGTCCAGCTCAAAAATCTTTTGTACTTCACTCGCTGAAAACTAATTCTCAATTCAAGGTTTAGTTTTTCCTATAATATCTAACAAATTAGCCCACATCAAGATAAAGTTAGGTGATCAAAGCAGGAGGGTCTTATCTACACCAGATGTCTGATGAACACAGCCACGGATAATTCTTTATATTAGCCTTAATCCTTTCTAGGGGGATTAACCACAGTGTTAATCAAGGTACTTAGGACTATGTTAAGCTGCAAACTCACCTCTCGTTGTTCTGAAGAGCAAGAAGAGGGAGCTAACATTTACACAGAATTTACCATGTTTAATGAGCTCTACATAGACTACCTAACTGATTGCCCCAAGCAATTCTAGAAAGTTAATATATCTTCTGACAGAGAGAAAAATTCTTTGATGTGGGCCACAGTGAAGGCCACTGAAGAGGGAAAGCTGATGCTGTAAGTACAAAACAGTAAAAGAAGTTTGAGAACTGCCAGGATGGGGTAGCTCAAGGCTCAGAAAGGCTCAGGAGACACTGCTGTGTCTTCCAGACTGATAAAATTGTCCTGTTTGCCTCCACTTTATCCTTAAAATCATCTGCTTTATATGATAAAGTAATATTCTGCAATGCAATGAGTGCTAAAACAAAACAAAACACTTCTCCCAGAAAAAAAACTTTGTCATTTATGTTTTGATCATAGCAGGACCCCAAAATGGCATTAATATCCCAGGAATAATTGTTCCTCATGGCTAAAATGTGTTCAAAGATTTTTTGATTCTCATTTGAATGAACAAAACACAATCCCACTAAACATGTAGCATGACTTTTTTGGACTTGCTTGTGGCAAGTAAATGAACCTAAGTATGGCTCAAGCAGTCTTTGCCTGAATTACTTTTGAGCTTAACTATCTATTCAGACTGTAAAATAAATAGGTGTGGAACCAGGAAGGAGAACCCACTTGCCTTATGCCCTGTTCTCTGTGCTTGGGTACAAGTCTCATTCTTCATTTCTGAGAGATAGTAACCACCGTGTTCCGCATAGGGCAAATGAAGGTCTATAATGAGTTGACTGCATTGTTATTTGAAAACTCATTTCTTTTTATATATAATTCCTGATGTTTTATTATATCTATTTTCAAAATGTGGTTACTTTTTCCAAAAAGAGTATAAAAGTAACTCCTGTCAAATTATAAAACTCTCTTCTTACCTAAGGCCTTCCTTCTTACCATGACATCTTCCTCCCTTCCCCACGCCAATGTGGTTCTCTGTTAATCCTGCCATCATTAGCCGAGTCTCTTCAATTGTCCTTCACAATATTGGCACAGTTATCTTTCAATGGACAAACATATTTCTCTACAGGGAGATGTTTGGCATTCTCCATCTTGTAATCAAACCAACCACCATGTGGTTCCTCCGTTATTCCAGCCTTGCCTGTTAGTGTAGTTCTTTGGCCGTCAACTTTCATTGGAGGCCTACTCTTCACCTACTGTTTGCTGAATAAACCCTGTATTTTCTCACTTCTAAGCCATTTGCCCAGAAGACCTTTTTTGCATGCCTACCTGTATCCCAAAGACCAATTCACATTGCAGCTCTGCCAAGAAACTTCATCCTAGCTGTCCCAAGGAGGCATGGGTCTCTCTTTCCCATAATAATATGATATTTTGTTTATCTCTTTACTTTAGTATTTATCACAGTCTTCCTTGAGACTGAGTTATTTATGAGTGTCTTCTCTCTTGGTGAAGTATAAGAGGTCAAGGACCATGTGTAATTTACACAGGCAACCCCCCAAAGCTCAGCATAATCCTTTGCATATCGTATCCACAAACAAGTGTTGGTTGAAATGAGCTGAACTGAATTTAGAATACTTTCAAATTTGAACTGATCTTAAATTTGACCTGAAGAACAAGGAAAATGGTTTTAAAAGCTAAAGATACTTTTGTCTCTTTCACAATAATTTTGGAGAATGTATTCTCAAGATTACTTGTCAAAGCATAGTGTTCAAAATAAATTTGGGGACCTCACTTTCTCATCTCCATCTAGTTTCCATACACAGCCTGATAAAAATAGGGGGAATATTATTTTCTCCAATTTCCTGAGACTGTTCATTTATTAATACCTCAATAGTCTAAGTGTGGCCTATGAACCAGCAATGGCATCACCTGGGAGCTTGTTAGAAATGCAAATTTCAGGCCAAATGAAGACCCAGTGAATCAGAATCTGCAATTTATCAAGAACCCCAGGTGATTTTTATCCATATTAAATTTGAGAAGCGCTGCCATCACATATTCTGTAAGACACCACCACTGCCACCACCACCACCAGCACCACGCACACAAACCCCGGGTGCCACACACACACAATTGCCTTAAGTAACTGCTGGTTTCTAACACTTTAAGAGAGTGGGTAAATAATTTTTAATTTGGTTTCTAACTAGAAAAGCTACACTTGAGTGTGAACTGAAGGATTCCTTCATTTTATTAAACCTTGTCCTCAGGCTTCAGTGTTTTTACTACTTGTATCAATTTTAAGGCTCAGTACAGGTTAAGCAGAACATTATGTCCTATCTGTAAAGCAAGAATAATCTAGATGTTTACAGTTATACAATTAGTTTTTCTGTCCTTCAAGCTTTATTTATTCTTTTCTGGGCTTCTTGCTTAAGATTTTCATAGCTTTGATCATGTTAATAATATGTCATCTTTCATCTCAATTATAATAACCAGCAGGGTAAAGTTCTCACACTTCATATCATAGGAAATAAAATATTCACTAACAACCATGTATCAGGAATTCAGCTGATATTTTTCTCATCATCAAATGGATTTCATTTTTTTCTCATTCACAGGTAAAAAAATGAGGTTCAGATGAGTTGGGTGATTTGCTCAAGATCATATTTGAACCCATCTACCTGACTTCACAATTTATGATCTTCCCAACACAATCATTCACCCAAATAATATCTATTTATTGTAGACCTAGTATTTTTGAGGCATTGTACTAGCACTAGAGATTAACCATAAGACAGACTTTGCCTTTGTAGAGCCTACATTATATCAGGAGAATTTGAAAAAATAAATAAATAAATAAAAAGCATTTAATGAATTAGGCAATCACATTTATGATAAGTGCTTTGAAGGAGAGTTTCAAAATGCAATGAAAATGTACAACATGGAATGTGGTTTGAGAAGCAGAGATTTTTCTAAAATCCCTTTTGAATTGAAATCTCGATGATGAATAATAATGAAGCAGGAAAGATGGCCAGGTATGTGAGGAAAAGGTACTGTTTTAGAAAGACAAGCACAAGCAGGTGCAAGACCCTGGAGCAGAAAGAGGCCCTAGTGTACCACCACACTGGAGAGTTAGTTTGAAATTCTGGGATTTGATTCAAAGTTTATGGAATAAAATTCCAGCTTTTCCACTTGCGTGCTTTGACATTTCTCTAATTCCTAGTTTCCTTTGCAAATGGGGATAAAAACCATAATAATAATAACAATCACCACAACAAATCAGCAATAATAGCATCTATTGCAAAGTGCCTGGCACATAATAGGTACTCAATGGATATTCACCAAACAAATGAATAATCTTTGTGATGATCAAGTAAGATAATAAATGTGGAAAAGCCATAATCATCCATTTAGCCACTCATTTACTTATTAATACCACAAGTATTTATTGAGTTCTTTTTGCAGGCCTAGCAGTATAGAGTTGAATAAAAACCTCTTTGTTACAAATATAGTAGTTATTCTTCTTTCTTTCGTATGCTATAAAATTAATAAAGCATCCATAAATATTAATGGATTACTGAGTTCCAACATTCATGTGCTTTAAGAGGTACCATTTGGATCAAAACACATATTTTGAAGTACTCAGTCATAATATTTCCTTCCAATTTAAGTTTTAGCTGTTATTAATCATGGGTTCAAGTAACCACGGCTCTTCCAACTGGAGAGTGAAATGGAAAAACCTGTCTATACTGATGCATAATCTAGCTGTGCTTTGGGAGGTTCAATATCTAGCTGATGTTCAGATAGCCTCCTGCTCAGAAAAGCAGCCCAACCTGCCTCTTATCCCAGGACATCGTATTCTCTGCCATATGGCTTTACCACTAAGGTTATAACCAACTGGACCAGTGATGGACAATTGACTCAATACCAGCCAATGATCTAAGAAGTGGCCTACGGTGAAAGCTTTGTTTGTAGGGACCCTTTATGGGACGGTGACTGCTAAAACCAAGCAAAGTCTCTCTTTGGGAACGTGAATGCAGGAGTTACAGAAAACGAATATTTGGTAAAAAAAAAAAAAAAGAGTGGGGAGAGTAGAAGTGGAGACAGTAGCCAAGCTATAGTAGGTCTAACAAGAATGAGGTATTAAGGACATCAGTGTTTTAGGGGCAACTTACTGTGGTTCTAGTGAAGCCCCAGAGTTGATGTCAAATGAGTAAAGTAAAGATGATTCCAGAAATCTGGTTCTCAAATTATATTCCAATCTTGAAAAAACGTGGCTATTTAGCAGTTCTGTTTTATCCCCTAAGAACTGGCCAAGTGGTAATACTGAATTTTTTAATTTTCCATATAACTAAACAAATGCCAATTTATTAAGTTTATATAACCTAATAAAGCCTAAACAGTACACTATGTATAATTTAACTTTTTATTAAGTCAGGAGCCCATGTCAATACTCTTGTTTTCAGAAAATGTCAAAAGGAACTTCAGAATAATTTATTTCAATAGTGATTTCTAGATTTACTTCAATATGATCATCAGAAAAATCTATGACTGTTACAAATTATCAGAGAGAAGTTATTGTTCTAACTCATAGACTTGTGGTACCAAGTGAAATACTATTTTATGCCATGTATACATGAACATGTATACAGTATTGTTTTCAATTTTCAGCGCTTCTCCCTAACACTATTTACTTCCTGACTTAAACTCTATTCCTCAGATGATAATCACCAATCACCATTCCATTGGCTAAGAATACTTATTTGTAAATCACTAGCAACCACACAGATCTTCAGCAAAATCTTGAACTTGTTTGTATGTAGTTCAAATGAAAGATGCTTATTTTCTTTTCAACATTAAAAAACAAAACAAAGCCAGGCACGGTAGCTCACGCCTATAATCCTAACACTCTGGGAGGCCGAGGTGGGACTACTGCTTGAGGTCAGGAGTTTGAGACCAGCCTGAGCAAGAACGAGACCCCGTCTCTACAAAAAATAGAAAAATTAGCTGGGCATGGTGGCACACACCTGTAGTCCAAAGCCACTTGGGAGGTTGAGGCAGGAGGATCGTTGAGCCCAGGAGTTTGAGTTTGCAGTGAGCTAGGCTGATGCCACTCTACCTCAGGTGACAGAGTGAGATTCTGTCTGAAAACAAAACAAAAACAAAACAAAATAACCAGTACTAAACTACTGTATTTTTAAAAAGTAATCTAGGAAAGTGTCTAAATATTTTAACTTAAAATATGAAGTGGGAAAGGAAATAAGCTTTTGATATTAGAGTTCTCATATTAAGTATATTTCTTTTGATAAAACAACTTCACAACTGATAACATAATATTTTTAAAATTTATCACCTTTTATTTAGGTAACTCAAAATTAATTAATTTAGGTTCACATTTTCTATGGAATTCATAGTTTGGAATATATAGATAAAAACAGTTGAATTTATCTAATATATATTCATTAACTGTAAAAGAAGAATTTCTCCAAATCCCTTACTAGAAGTTCAAAAAACAGGATTAAGTAACTAATTTGTGTCACATTTGAAAGAGTGAAGTAGAGTAGTAATTGAAAAAAAAAAATTCTTGTAGTATTAATGATTTAATGCCCTGCTTTAGGTGTCTATCATTGATTCCATTAGGGAATCATGCAAAATTCATGCCAAAGTATGACTGCAGTCTATAGATGACTCTTCTTCTACAACTGCACATCCATTCTTTCATAACCTGTTCCCACTTCTTGAATAACCCATAACCCATGAATGAACCTGGAGTGCCACAAGTTTGAAGTTCTACATGCAGCATTAGAAACATTCTAAAAAGCCTGGGGCATTGAAAGCTTTGGTGTGAATAGGAGAGGGAGTTGCTACATCACTTTTGAAAACTTCCTTGCCCCCAATTTTTTTGAGCCCAATTCTGATTTGATCTCTAGATCTAACTACCAATTCATAGGCAATGCAGAAATGGATGCATATTTGGAGATACATGATGGGACTGCAGACAGCAAAGTTTATAGTCCTTGGATCCAGTTTTGTCAACAAATAAATTTTGAAGAGATTAAAAGAGACAAAATAAAAAACAATACTGCGAATAAGTAAAGGAAAAACAAAAAGCAAACAAGACTATGGTGTCTAACTTGAATGTGTCATTTGGGTACAAACAATAAAGACAGAAAATAATATCTGTAAAAGTCAGGATAGTAGTTAATCATTAAGACTAGCCAGTTGGGTGAGAGAATGTGGGGATCCTCGGGAATGACTTCTGGGATTCTTACGTCCTAAAATAAGTGGTGGTTGTGTCATCACTGGATAATCACTCTTGCACATTTGTTTCATGCAGTTCTGTGTATTTCTGTAACATTTAACAACATAAGGGTGCTTTTAAAATATGATTTTGCTCAGATAACATTTTGACTTAAAGAGTTGCAATTTCCTAATATATCTCAAATAAGAAGTCCAGAAGCAAACAATTTCAGGATGAGATAATCCTATTCTAGTGATGCAAGGATTTAGGGTCAGGTTCTCTGCCATTCTCTGGGATTTCCCCTCGTGTTTGCAAGACAGCTGACTCGACACCAGAAAGCCTGAAAGCAGGAGCCTGGGAATGCAGAAATATTCTTTATTTGATTTCGTTTCATTTTCTAAAGAGTCAGTGTGAGATTATTGTCATTTCTTCATTTAACATTAAAAAGAGTTATTCAGTGAGACATCTGGGCCTGAAGTTTTCTTTGTGGGAAGACTTTAATTCAAAAAGTTTAATTTGTTTACTAGATACAGGGCTATTCAGATTTTTTTGTTTTATCTTTTTATTTCTATCATTTTTATTTTGCAAGGAATTTATTCATTTATTATAGGTATTGAATTTGTTGATATAATGTTGATCATAGTATTCTAATCTTTTTGATGTTGGTAGGATCTGAAGTAATTATCTCTCTTTCATCAATAGTTTCAGTAATTGCTATTATTTTTTCATTTTAAAAAATAAGTATACCTGGAGGTTTATATCGGTTTTGTTGAATTTTACGAAGAATCAGTTTTGCTTTGTTAACTTTCTCTAGCATTTGTTTTCGATTTCATTGATTTCTGCTCTTTATTTCCCACCTTCTACTTTCAGTTTATTTTCATTTTCTACCTTCTTAAGAAGGAATCTTAGTTCATTAATTTTTGCCTTTTTTCTTTTCAAAAGAGCAATTCAATATTTTTCCTAAAACACTATTTTATTTCTAAAATTTTTATTTATTTTTTTATACTATCTGTTCCTCTACGGAGATATACTATCCTTTCGTTTATTACAAACATGTTTCCTTTATGTGATTGAAATAGTTACATTAGCTATTCTAACATTCTAGTGTGGTAATTCAACATCTGGGAAACCTTGGAATTGTTCAATATGTTTTCTTTCCTTTTGAAGACGTACACATTTTACTGGTTCTTTGTATGTTGCATACTTTTGGATCACGTCCTGAATTTGTGACTTATGAAAATGGTTGTGGAGGTTCTGGATCTTGTTATATTACTCTAGGATATGGGGTTTTTTGTTGTTGTTGTTATTATTCTTGTTATTGTTGGTGTTGTTTTGGTATTCAGTATACTTGGTTGGACTCAAACTGCAAACCCTGTCTTTTTGGCAATAGGTCCTATTTCCGGTCAGTTATTTTATTTGTAGTTGGGCTGCTCTTCATATGAGCTGAATATGTATGGTTTACAAATGAGCCAGAGATTTGGGCAGAGTTCATACCCAGAATGTGGATCTACCCCTCTCTATGCCTCTCTTCTTTCCTGGATATAGTCTTCCCATTCTAGAGGCTGCAGTTGCCTTGAAGTCTGTCCTCTGGTTCTTCAAGCCAGGAAGACTGTGCATTTTTATCAGAGTTTTAGCCACCCTGGGCAGTACTAACAACTGTGGCTTGCCTGCAGGGTAAAAGGCTAAATCTGGAAGCTCTCACATTGTTGTTCCCTTCTCCTATGCCCCTTTCCCTCCAGATTCTGCCTGTGGTGGTTGTACTCCAGTGACTTCAGGCAGTTCTTTTTGGTATTTTGTGCGGAGTTAATAGTTGCTACTGTGGGAAGGCCAGTAGAGTAAGAGTTTAATTGGCAATACTATAAATGGAAATCACGCCTATTTGTAATCAAGAGGGAAGCTCTAATGGACTACTTTTTAACTTTCATTTGGCCAGAGTTTTGTCACATATCTTTCGTTTCGCCAATTATGGTTCATCCTTAGGCTTGGGAGAAGAGCATAACTTCCTTTAGCACATTTTTTTCCCCATAAAATATTAGGGAGGGGTCAACAAAGATTAAGGCAGAAACAGCTATGAGAGAAAAAATTGATGCGTTCTGGGGGTCACTTCCTCATGGATGCGGCAATTTGTTTTTCTGTCTCTCTCCTGATTCAGGAAAAGCTGATACTTTGAATCAGATCATAGATGAATGACTTCAGAAAATCATTAAACAAACATATAAATAAATACAAAATTAAATTCTCATACGAAGTTCTACTTAGCATAGATCCCAATAACATTGGAAGAAAATCAGACAATTGATTTTTGATGCTCAACTTAAATGCTTTATGATGTGCAACTAGGCATGAAGCATTATATCTTCACTTTACACAGGAATTTAGCACTTTCACTTTATAAACGTGATAAAATAGGGTTTCTTATAGATGATCACATAAAAAATAAAAACATGGTAGGAAGAACAATACCTTTTATGCCTGAGATTCTTTAAAATTAACAAAATGTGTAAGGTAAAAATTGTGCCCTAAGAGTGCTTACAATCCTTCAAGAATTAAAAAAAAATCTCAAAACAAGGTTGAATGACATTGTTACAGAGAGGCATATACAATGTAACTATGTGTGCACGGAAGAAGTAGTGATTAATTCTGACAGAAAGCCTTGAAGGATATTTTTAATCTAATATTTGAGCAGGATCTTCAGAAATGATTTATTGTGATAAGTGAATTAGGAAAGGATATTGCAGCCTGAGGAAGCATCATGAACTAATCACAGAGGCATTGATGTGCCAAGTGTTAAAATAACCTCAACTAGTCCACTGTGACAACTGTACCACAAAAATCTTAATGGACTAGCGAGCAGTGAAAATGCACAATCGTTTGGAAAGCAGATCATGAAAGTCCTTGGACACAGGGCTAAGGATTTGGATATGATAGCATTGTCTCTGAAATTAACAACTTGGAAATCTATTTGAAAAGCCACAGAGATGCAAACATACATTCAATATGAGACAACAGTCATAGTTGAGAAGAGAGGCATCATGGTTTAAGGACTGACGATGACATTTCTGGTTTGAGAGTTTTTAGAAGGAGTTAGCAGTTGAATTCTGCCTTGGAATTTTGAGCAGACTGTTGAGAACTGTGACAAGTAGAGGCTGAATGGCCAAGGAAGATGAAATTTGAAGAAGAACAAGAATGTCAAAGCCCAAGTGAATTAGACAGGTAGATGAAAACACCACACAGCTTGAACTTAGAGGGATTCTGAATATATGAGACATAATTCATAGCAGTAGATATTTAGGTATTCTATCTAAATGTAAATGCCATTAATAATTTACACCATTATTTTATATAACAGTAAGTGGAGAGAAAGATATCAATTAGAATATTAATTTGAATCACTAATTGTAAGATGCATCCCAATTTCAGAGAGGTTGAAATATGAAAAATTACATAAATGAGAAATAATGACATATCTAAACAACAAAACGCCTAGTATCTATATTTTGGCATAAAAATATTTAGTTTTTTTCTTTTTTTGGCTTCAAATAAACAATTCATTTAAAAGATACAAAGATGTCAACTTACATAAAATTTAATGGCTATCTAGTTATTCAAGTCAGTTTTGCCAAAACCCCAGCTAGCATTGAATATAACGCAACTTTATCAAACAGCAGGTGGGAACAAAATGTTAACGCTGTGTGGTTGGGAAATGTTGAGGGAATAAAGGCCACTCGTTCAACTTATTTGTATGGTGCTCATATCATAGTCTAAAGGGTCTTTTTGTATCTTTCCTGAATTTCAACAATTCTAGTCACTGGGCAGTCCCAGAAAACCGACAGAAAGCCAGTTACACTTTTCTTGTCTCAATTATTCTATTTCCCTCCATCCACTCAGAAAGTAACAACCTTGGAAGACAATAATTTTACACTGTAAGTTCAAATTTCCAATTAAAAGCCATTCTCCCTATGACATATTTTTCTTTATTTTTCCCATAAATTAGCAAATTGTGGGCTTAATTTTAACACAGTGGCTGCCAGGGTCTTGCCACATGTCATTTAGTCTGACCCTTTGAGGTAAAAAACAGTTTGATTATATTTCTGCCAAAAAAATAAAGACAAACCATCATTATGCTTCTGGACATAACAAGTATTATGCAGGTTGTAATGCAGCCTCAGGGAGTTGAATAGCTTGTAGATAGTAATTATTTTGCTTTGTTTTTGCATTAATCCACAAATTCATAATAATCTAATAAATTAGATTTTACTTTTCTCCTTTGGAAAAAGACAAACATGTTCTTTCCAAATAGATGCACATAAAAAAAAATACAGCTAATGGAAATTTAACAGCTAACAATTATAAATAGATTCATTCATTAATTAGTTTCTGTTCAGGACACAGATATAGCCACGTGAATAAATATGTACATTGAAACTGAGAAGCTGTGGAAGATGGTGCCACCTAACATAGGAAACTTCATTTGAAAAGGTAGGAATCCTGGCAAACTCTCAATTCATCAATTATGTGGCTATAGGACACTGAAAGTTATAATGAAATATTAAATATCTATCAGATATTTGATTTACATAACTTCAAGTGAACAATGTGTTTGCTTTCTCATTGAAATGTTTAAAGACTGCAAAAACCCTATGCTACAGATACATTTCTAATTTGAGGTTAAACTTATAAAATATTTCTCATCAAAGTATAATATGAGATTATGCATTTTAAAATTTCAGACCTCTTTTTCTTACAGATTATAAAATCTTTATGTATATGTCCCAAGAATGTAGAATAAGATACGTGTATGTGATTTAGTTAACTTGTAAGGGAAGTGCCAAATGCCATATGCATATTGTCTGTTACTATTCCAGTTGATATTTTTGTTAATATTAAAAATAACAAGCCAAAAATATATATTATGCCTATTTGCAATTCATATGTAATCTTTAATTTTTTTGGTCAATACTGTCAGCTTTCTAATCCATCTAATCTTGAAATAAATAGTTAAATATTTAACTTCATTTCCATGGATTTTCATTTCACTAGTGTCACCACATAAAAATATTGATGAAGCATGATGTAGCCAGACAACAAGTTAGAGGATGCACTAATGTGGATGTGTTTGGAGGCAGGCAATAAAAACATCAACTGAAAATATCTTACATGATGAGGAAAATCCCTTACTGAGCAGAGGGAGATATGCTAAAATAGGGCAGCTTCCAGGTTTGTGTATTTAACGGCTTGCTGACTTAATCAGGGATCCATGTTCTTTCTGACCTTATACTCTGCCATATTTCATGGATTTTTCTCTCTGTGTGGGGAAGATTTCAGTTGCAGTCCCACGGGTCTTATGAAAACCTGACAAATTCTAGAAGAAAAAGATGGGTGTCCTTCTCCAGTGTCCTTTCTGTAGGAGGTGGGGGAAGGCACAACATCTTTTCCAGGAGCCTCCAGCATCATTCTCTACGTCTTTAATGACTAGAATTGCTCATATTCTTAAACTCAGCACTGACAAGCAAGAAGATATGGTCACAGTTGCTCAGTAAAGCACAAGACCATGTAGAAGATGTTGGACTGCTGAACAAAATGGATATCTATAAGTAAGAAAAGGTGGGCTGAATATTTGTTGAATGGGCACAACATTTAACAAGAGGGAGAAACAGAAAACAGAGCATAAGCTTTTAACCAGCACAAATTGACAATTTTACTTGTAAAATGTGTATATATTCATCTTGTATGTCTCGTGTATCAGGGTCAGGCAGCCTCTTTACTGACTTGGCCATGATTCCAAACTTCTTTTCCTCTTACTATTAATGTATTTCATTCTATATTGCCTTATTTTAGTCTATATTGCTTTGGCTTATTATTTACTCTTAATACATGCCTTATCTCACTAATTAGGGCATTATCTTTCTTGTTCCTTCCCTTTTCTTTCCCGACTTTCTCTCTTACCCGGCCCCTTTCATTTATAGCTCTTACTGGCCACTTGCCTATTTTGATAGCTTAAGACTCCGATGATCTTAAACCTCTGTATGCCCTTCTCTTTTCACAACTGTTTTCCCTGCGCTTAGCACCTGCTAAGTTCACTGAAGGTTCTCAAGAAATGCTTGTTGAGAACTGCATGAGTGGAAGAGGCCAGATGGTGGCACTGTGGAGCGTCAAGCTTGGTGGGACCTGCAGGACACAGTGCTCAAAGTGGCTGTTTATTTATGTTACTTACATCTACGGTGAGTCCAAATTTTAATATTTGACGGTCTAGAAATTATCATACAAATGTATCTTAATCTAAACTGGAACAGATTTTTTACTACAAAATATGTACATTCCTGGTGTGTTAGTTATCCTGGTTTATAATAGTCTTCAGAGAATATTTGTTCTTGTCACTGTTTAGTCTCTATATATAAATGTATATATTAAATATTAGGACAGAATAAGTCAGTCATCTGTGTGGTGTAGCTTAAAAGTGTTAAATATCCTGGTCACTTAATCTGAGAAGCCAACTTGTTTGCTCTTGGTTTGTAAAAGATAAGGAGCTTCACTTACTCTGAAAGTATTCATCAGTAAATAAATAGAATTAGTAATATTGATACAGGTTCAATGTGGGAGGTATGAAAAACAGAGATTTACCTGTACAGGAAATAATATACTTGGCTAGAGATACAGGAAACAAACATTTCTCATTAACTTACTTGCCTAGCAGCTAGGTACAATTCAGCAATAGGTGTGTGGCACAGGTTTGCTGCCAAATCATACACCTTGAAGGTATTGGGCAGCATCACACACCTGGGTGGACATTTCCATCTGCAAACAAGGACAATGACAGTTCTTACAGCCAACTCTATTCCCTTGTTCCATCTCTCAGAACTTGCTCATCCTCAAGCCTTTCACACCAATATGTATATTGATGATCCTTTTAAACAATACCAGGATGTAGGTACTAAGGGCAAGACAGCCTGAGTTAACATTTCCTTATAAATAGAATGGAGACATAAGCAGTACTAGCAGACTACGTGTCTTAGTCCATTCCAGTTTCTATAACAAAATATCATAGACTGGGAGCCTTATAAACAACAGAAATTCATTTTTCACAGTCTAGAGGTTGGGAAGACGGAGATCAAGGCACTGATAGATTCATTATCTGGTGAGGGCTTACTTCCTGGTTCATAGAAGGCATCTGCTTGCTCCACCCTAACTTGACAGAAGGGGCAACCAAGTCCCCTTGGGCTTCTTCTGTAAGGGCACTAATCCCATTCATGAGGGCAGAGCCCTCCTGACCTAATCACCTCTGAATGCCCCACATTAAGGGATTGAATGTCAATATGTGAATTTTCAGGGAGGGCACAAACATTCAGACCATAGCACTACACCTTCAGTTTGGGTGCCCAAATCTTTCTAGTGAGATTCTTTTTTTTTTTGAGACAGAGTCTCACTCTGTTGCCCAGGCTAGAGTGAGTGCCGTGGCGTTAGCCTAGCTCACAGCAACCTCAAACTCCTGAGCTCAAGGGATCCTCCTGTCTCAGCCTCCCGAGTAGCTGGGACTACAGGCATGTGCCACCATGCCCGGCTAATTTTTTCTATATATATTTTTAGCTGTCCATATAATTTCTTTCTATTTTTTTTTTAGTAGAGATGGGGTCTCGCTCTTGCTCAGGCTGGTCTCGAACTCCTGAGCTCAAACGATCCGCCCACTTCGGCCTCCCAGAGTGCTAGGATTACAGGCGTGAGCCACCTCACCCGGCCTCTAGTGAGATTCTTAAAATTAAAAATAAAGTTGCTGACACATTGTGTTTCTGTAACTTGATTCTCTCATCATCTCACTCCCCAATTCTGACACAATGACCAGTATAGAAAAAACACACAGAAAATTTGCTGCTATAACTTGGACATACAAGAAATCCAAGGTCAGGCTGTCTTAGGAATCAATATTTAAAATCTATTATAAATTTCCCTTAAATAAGAGGTAATGGTTTCTGAATAAACGATTTGACAGAACATCTTTTCTTCTTATGTTTTACTGATACAACTTTGTACTAAAAGGGGGCAATAGGTTGATCATAGGTTAATTATAGAATTGACATTATCCAAAGGCTAAAATGCCAGAAGACATTATTTACCAATTTATACAGGGGAAGTCAAAAATATTGTTTAGATTTATGCCTTCTTGTTTTTTAGGTACAAGCCACAGATATTTGGTCATCTGGAGTTGATTTTCAAAACAATTTTATTGTTTATTAACTCATGGGTCAACCCAAGTCAAAACATTAATAAAAAAAGTTCTTATTTATGTTAATGACTATAAAAATCATTGAAATCTTTTAAGATTTTCAAAGGCTCGCCTAAAACAGACATACTTGAGCAATTAATTTTAAATTGAGAACTCCATGCAATTATAAAGATACACTTCTGAGAACCTTAGTTTTGCTAACTATATTATGATAACAATTTATTTAATTTTCCATTAAGGGGTAAAGTAATCCATATCTCACTGAGCTCTATAAAGATGAATTGAGTAGTAAATGGGAAAGCAATTAAATGTTGCCTATTACATAGTTCATGCTCAAAAAATAAGTTAAAGACTATTTTTCTGGTTTCTCCTCTGTGGTAGGTAGCGTAACAACTTCTGGAGAAATCCATGTCCTAATTCCCAACACCTGCCAATATGTCACCTTACCTGGCAAGAGAGAATTTGTAGATGTGATTAAATTAAAAAATCTTAGGAAGAGTATCCTGGATTATTCTGATCGGGGCCCAATGTAGTTGCAAGAGTCCTTATAAGAAAGAGGAAAGAGGGTCAGCTCAGAAAAAGTCTATGACTTGTGGTGGCAAAGCAGAGGAAAGCAGAATCAGAGAGAAAAGATGCTGCTATTGACTTGGAAGACCCAGGAAGGAGTTATGAGCCGAAAAACAGAGGAGGCCTTTGGAAAGGGGAGAAGGTAAGGAAACAGCTTCTCTCCTAGATCCTTCCTGTTCACACTTTGATCTTGTATTTGAATCCCATGAGACTCAATTTTGGATTTCTGACCACCAGGACTATAAGATAGTAAATCTCGATTGCTCTAAATCACTAAATCTGTGGTGCTGTGTTAGAGCTGCAATAGGAAACGAACAGAGTCCTCTGTGTCAGTGTCCTAGAACTTCTAGGATAGTGTCTCAATTCTTCCACGTTAGGTACGTTCTCTGCCTGTGAGACCATTACTAGGTTTATTTCATTGCTTTTTCAGCCAAAAAAAATAGAGGGATGGAGGGAAGGAGAAAGAGAGTGGAGGAAGGAAGAAAGAAAGAAAGAAATGAAAGAGCAGGAAAAAGAGGAAGCAAGCCAGTTAGAGCAAGGACTATGATGAAAGGGTAACATACGCTAATGAAACCGTCTTAGGGGAGAAAAGGGAAACTGCAGAAGCTTTAGTGCCACCAGTAAGAAAGATGAATTTCAGTACAAATAGCTACTCCATTGTCAAGTGTAATCAAGTCTTAAGTTGTTTAAATAACATCCAGCATTGCTTTAAGAAAAAAACCGAGAGAAATAAATTACCTGTGTTCTTATTCTTCTGAGAAAATGGTGATGGCAAGAACCATTCAGTGATTTCCAAGAAGTAACAGGCATTCTTCTATTAATAGTAGGAAGGTGGGAGGCCATACTTTTGTTTTCCAAAGAAGCTCTACCAGTGTTGAATATCACTGAATTCTTACATTGTGCTCTTAATCTTTCAATATATTTTTGTCCTGGGAGGAATAATCCAATCCTGCTGAGTCTCGGGGAATTAATGCGGATTTAGGAAACACTGTCAGAAATAAAGTACGTTCTTCGAACAATCAAAGAGAAACCATGGCTAAAGGGCTTCTTGGACCAGCCTCAGTACAGGACAATTGGTCGGGCATCCTGACCACCAGGAGGCAACCTTTAGACACCTTCTCCGCATGCGGAGCCCAGACTTGCCTAGAATTAAAGTGGGTCACAGCCTACATGTGACTTCCATTTCTCAAGAAATAATCATGTGTCTGCCATCTCCTTGCTGACTGATTTCATTTGGTGCTTGATTTTGCTCTCATTTAAAAGGTAGATCCCTCAGAAAAGAGGTAAACAGGTAATTTACTGTAAACGAGCTTCCTTAGTTTTTTACTCTTTTCTGACAGGCAGGTTTTTTGAGAGAGAAATTGGAAAAGCTGGGTTCTGTGTAGAAACACAAAATAACTGAAGATAAACATGTTTTAAGACCCTAGAAAAAGGAAGCTGGAGTCATAGAAGCCAAACCCTTTCTTCCCTATCTGCAGCTTAAGGCAGAAAAGTACTGATAAAAATGAAAGAATCATAGGAGATTTTGTTTTTAAGAGCCAAAGTTAAGCCAACTTTACTTCCCCTGTGCTGAACTATTGCCCATTCCTCCAAAGAGTTGAGCTTCGGGGGACCCTGATCTCTGAATTAGTTTACCCTTTGCACTTGTAACTTGCTCTGTTATCCTCCAGTACATAACCACCAGGGTGATAGTAGAAACCCTTCATTTCCTGTTAAGAGAGGCGTTTTTGCAACTGAATTGCACATTCTCTTGTCTGCCCATTCCCAGGGCTGACATCACACTGGCTTTTTATATATCTTTTGTACTCTGGAAAACTTACAGTGTGTTTGGTTATATACAAACACATTTAAAGACAATGAAGGACATCTCATTTTCGTCGTTTGGTTTCTAAATCTACCGCTGTTCTCCGGGATCCATTAGCTATTGCTTTGTAACAAGCCAACCAAATTTCAGTGGATTAGAACCAAAAGCATCTTTTATTGCTCTGGGGTCTCCAGGTTAGCTCAGCAGTCCTACTGGTCTCAGCTGGGCTCAGGCACACAGCTACAGGTGGGGAAAAGGTAGCTCTGCTGACCTCGGCTGGTCTTTTGCACATCCCACAGAATCATCTGTCTGCAGACAAGTTTAGGTCGGCCTCAGCTGGGATAACTGGAATCTCCTTACCTGGTCTCTCATTCCATCAGGCTAGCCTGGGTTTGCTCACCGGGCAGTGACAGAGTTCCCGGAGACAGCATGCAAACGCATACAGCCACCGCGGTCTAGCTCTGACCTGGCACATCATTACTTTCACTGCATCCTATTGGCCAAAACAAGTTCCAAAGTTAGCCCGAAGCAAGGGAGAGAGACTCCATCTCTTAAAGGGAGGAATTGCTAAGGGTCTCTGAGGGAGAGAGAAAGTATAGGGAATACTTTTAACACCAACTGACACATCTTCCTGTGTGGAAAAAAACTAGCCCATGTCCAGTTGCTGCTTTAACAAAGAAAATTATCCTAAGCTGGCCCCTGGTTTTGAGTACTGGATTTGATTCAATGGTTTGACAATCCAGATATAATTCTTTGAAAACATAATCTACCACTGTTCCGATCTTCCTCCAAATACAGTGGAACGGCTTCCCCTGTATAGACAAAATAATAAAAGAAATCTAATGTACAGATTCTGATTCTTCAATTCCTCAGAATAGACCATTGCTTTTGCAGTGCCTTTTAATTAAAATAGATTAAAAAATACAACAACAAAAACCCAATAAACAAAACCTCTGATTCCCCTTTAAATTGGTAAAGCAGTATTCTCCTTGCTTGGTTTCAACAACAAGCTTTCTACTAGTGTTACTTATTTTCATGGTTCTTGCTTCGTAGTGTATTCTGGATGGGGAAGTTTCATTATCTCATGGTCATGTCCAACCAAACTGTTTCAGTTATTAATAATAAAACAAGAAAATTTTCCAAGAAGAACCCTGGGTGATTCGTTTCCCCCTTAGGGCCAAGAAAGGTTGTTTAGTACCTGGAATATTCTCTGGAATAAACTCAACAATTTCTTTACGTTTTAGACTGAAACTGCCATTGATTCTTTTGAATAAGTGTGAGTTTTCTTCTCAGAGACCTCAGGACTGCACTCTCCATTTGATATTTCGGTGTCTTCTCCTAATAAGAACATCGGACTGATCTATTGGCCACCAATTTCTCTCCCTAGGGCCCGCAGGCTCTCTGTTGCTTTCAGTGTACTTTTTCACACGCACAATTTCTAAAGGAGCAAACAACTTTACATAATGCTTGCACACTCAGTTCTCCAGGTATTTGCCATTTATCTTTCAGGAGAAAATTTACTTCTTTCAGTGTGGCCCTTCTAGGTTGCACGGCAAGAATTTTTATGTAATAATGAGATAAAAAAATCTCACCTAAGGGATACACAAGTAGTTCATAAAGCCTTTGTTCTCTCTGTTTTCCATATTTTCTTTAAACACTTTTAGTTATTAAAGTCTCGTTTTCAAATATTTATGCAAAAAAAAAACTGCTTGGAAAAAGCTTAGTTTAATTACAATGCATTCTTGTTAATAGCTTGTAAAGGGCCACTGTCACCTCTGGGCTTTTCTTTAGTGTCGATTAATTATGGATACACTCAGCAGAAAGATTCAGTTCACCAATGAGGATAGTTCTCATAAAGTCTCTTCATCATACAAAAGCTCACTTCTGAATTTCCCATGAATGGTAAAGGGGCTCTTTCTTTTTTAAGAGGCAGTCACTCTTTAGTGGCTAAATAATAAAAAAAACAGCTGCCATCCGTGTTCCTTGCCACCCTCCCACTCTGAATTCATTCTCCAAAACTTTAATTTTTCAACAGATAAAGCACTGACGTTATTCCAGCCAGAGGCACACACATTCCTCAATTTAAATTCTATCTTGAATGCCTGCTTGCTTTTCTATCCTGGAGAAGCAAATGTGAACAACATTGATTTCTTTTTGTTGGGCTCCTACCTAGAAGTACTCCTATAGCGTTGTTTCTGCTGGGCCTGACTTACTGTTCCAGTATTAAGTCTCTTTCTCATCATTACAGCTAACCATTTTTGAGCTCTCACTACATGTCAGGGAGAAAAGTTGAATTGGATCTCCGAGTACGTGGCTGCTTGAGGGCTTTGCGTTAGGGCGAGATGTTGAGAAACCAGTCCCAGGTGGAGGGCAACCCACCACTCTTTCACAGCTGCCTTTTTTCCTGCCAAACAGTTCTTTTCATTTCTTTGGGAAAGAGCTGTTTGTTACTATGTTTATTTTTGTTACATTGCCAGGAGAGGTAAAATCTTAGCTGTCTGCAGTTCTGCATGGGATGCCGGGAGGGTAGGAGAACAGCTCTTCAGGGTGCAGACTTCCTATTAATTTTGTTCATACTCCCGAAGTCCAGACCTTTCCCAGGTGGCTACCAGGTGGGCCAGGCCAGCTGCCTCTTGTATTGAAGTTTCGTCTCAGGAATTCCAGGCCACCAACATTCTACATTTTGCTTCAACAACATTCTCCCATCTACTTTCTTTCAAATAGAGTTTTAGCTTGCTTTCTCTGCTGATTCTTTCACCAATCCCCCCAGCCAATACACATTCTCCCTTGCAATTGTGGATTTATACCTTCCTATTCTATTTTTCTAAAATTTTAAATGGACCTCAAGAGAGGGTAGCATTGCCCAGCTTAGCAAATAAAAACTACAGAACACTCAGTTAAATTTTAGTTTCAGATAAACAACAATTGTTTTAAAAAGAATGACTATGTCTCAGGAAGTATTGGGGATATACTTATATTGAAAAAAATTATTTATTTGAAACTAAATGTAACTGGCTATCTTAGAGTTTATCTGACAGTCTTCTGATGTGAGCCTCACCTGCACACACGTTCAGGCTGCTCTCCTTAAGTAGAACCTTCTCTTAGATTTATGATGCGTCCGCACATTTCTCTAGCAGTCCCGAACACCAAGAATATATGAGAATAGGCTCGAGGCAATTTCAACTTCCTTATAATCTTTTTGTTTCAGTGGTAGCTCTTCAGTCATATTCTTTATCACCTTGTTAGAGTAAAATATAACATGTGGTTGTTCTAAATGACCTTTCTTCAGCCTTTTTCTGAGACAGTAATAACCTCAAGGCTAAAATCCACGAGCTTATAGAACCGTATTTATTAATGTTTATACAGAGCCCGTTTTAAAGTTCAGGTTCAGTAGAAACAATCCTTTCATAGTTCAGGTAATTTTTTCCAGAGGGACATCATTTCTTTTTCACTTGTCTTAATTTCTCTTTATCATTTTCATTTTAGCTCATCAAGACTTCTTCACTGGGGCGAGCAGAAAGAGAGCATACTTTCATATGCAGATGGCCTGGCTTTATTGTCACGAAATAGAACGGACTTAGTTGACAACTAGTTGTGTTATTTAATTACTACCAGGGAAAAATAAAAGACAATCAAGTATTCTAAAACCAGTGTCATTATTTTGGGTGCCCCACATCATTTATGCAACTTGTATACCTGCCGTAAACAATTCATTCATTCTTTCATTTATCATTGAATTAATCTTTTAGCCTTTTTAATTCAGAAGAACACCTTAAATTTACATTGTTTATTGTTTGACAAGCTCTATTTTTTAATGTGTTTTGTTTTTGTTTTTTTGTTTGTTTTGTTGTCTCTGCTTTTTAACAACATAAAGTAGTCATCATATGGATACATTGATTTTACGATTTTTCTGGAGTGAAGTTATTGCCACAGGCACTATAGTGAGGAGGATTGTGGGGTCTTGCTTGGTCATTGGTTTGTTTGTTAAAATGGAGCTGGAAGTAGTTCTGGGTGATGATTTTGACTTTGTTCCCAAGTTCCTGGGATCCCTGCTGTGGGAGCAGGGTGACTTTTGTCTGCAATCGTGTTCCGCACCACTCAGAAGAGGTCAGGATGGGATCATGCATTTCAGGTTCTCACAGGAGAACGGGATGTAAAACTTGTCAACACTTAATGTTTTGCCAAACATGAAGCAAGGGAAACACTATGGATGAACAGATACCGGGCACCCATCTATTCCTTTATGCTTCAAAACTCCATCTGTCTTGTAAACCAGAACAGGAAGGAACTTAGAACTTATCTGAGTCATTTTATATTATCCATCTTAAATTGTCATCCCCACTCCAGAGCACTTTTTTCTCATGCAAATAACTCCCAAAGAAATAGAGTTATGCAAATCATGGCGTTTCCACCAGGATATTGTAGTGGATGTTGTACACTTCATTACCCAATATCTTCTTTTTATAAGATTTCTCTCAGTTCCTAATACCAAGAATAAATATGTTTCTTCTTGGAAATCGATTTCTTTCTGCCTTCCGAATACTGTGACTCATGACATGATTATACCTCTTCAATGGTTGCTGCAAAGCTCAGAGCAAAATGTGTAGATTTTGAGAAACATTTAGCTCAGAGCTAAAATCATTTGTAGCCTTTAGTGCAAAGCCCAAGGCATCCTTTTTGGGGGGCACTAATCTTATTCTGGTTTTATTCTATTTTTCTCTATTTTATTCTGATTTTCCCACCTATTTCTAATATTTTTTTTTGTTTTCTAGGTAACTAGATTAAAGAATTTATATATAAAACACTTAAAAAATATGAGCAATCAATAAAAAGAATTTATGTTACAAAAGTTAAAAATATCAATAGCAAAAAAAATGTTTTTGTGTATCTCTCTTGATCTACAGATATGTGTGCATGTGTATACAAACATATACATATAAATTAAATTGTCTTATACATATTTTTGTAAAGTTTTTTAAACTTAAAAATCAATTGCATTTTTATATGGCTACATAGCATTCATTACATTTTATGAATGGTTTATAATTTATTTAAATGGACTCTTATATTGTTGGACAGTTGAGTCTTTTCCAGATTTTTGCTGTTATAAACAACTGTGTCAAATTCCCTCTGTAACAACTCTTTGTGTACTTTATCCATGGATATAGTTCAATAGTTCTTAGACATGACTGTGAATTAAAATTATTCTACCTAATAATCTCTTTCCATGCTTTCAGACCAAACTTAAATTTTACCTTTTTCAGAGAAAATTTCTAGGGAAGCCAGCCTATCACTCATCCTAGAGAGAATTATTATATTTTTCAATATGTTCCCATATTTGTTTTTTATGTATCCTTGAGAGATGCTAAACTGTTTTAATGTATCTATTTCAATAACCACGTATTGTATTAAAAATGCTTTTTAATTAAGAATGTGCATCAAAATACTACACTTGTGATTTTAGAATATACACCCTAAGTTCTACTTCCCCTAAGGATATAGAAAACCCTGAGAGAATTAAGGTCCTGATCTGACAAGAAAAAGCTAGATAATCTGCTAAATCATAACTGTTATTTTTAGGTCATCAGACTGCTGAGGTCCTGTGGCAACCAAACGAACTCAATTCCAAAGAGTAGCAAACCATTTCAAGGTAATATGTGCACACGGTCTGTTTCACCTTTGCAAGAGCACAGGGGGAAGAGGGGACCACTATAGAAACCAGCTAAAATTTTAAGAAATTCCTAAATGCCAAATGTGGGCTAGTGTTTCCCTTTGGTGTAGCTGGGAGCTGCAGGTAACACAGGAGTTTGTCTCTATTTGTAAGCTTTTATCAAGGGCTTCCACCAAGTGCTCAAGGTTGAGGCAGAGCAGGAAAAAGCCCCCTCAGTGACACAGGTGTGCAGGAGGTGACTGGTGGCCACTGGAGGACAAACATAAAGCACTGGTTCCTTCTCCAGACCCCTCTCTCATAGGAAAGGGCACAAAACCCTTCTGTGCTCAGGGCCCAGACAAAGATCCATTGCTTCTGTGCAAGGAGTAGAAGTAAGAACTTCTAGAAGACGAGAGACCTCCGTAGGACCAGGATCTTATAAGGAATACAAAGCGGAGTTCTGTTACCTCTGGGGAAGTTTCTCTTGCCCAAAACCTAGCACAGATACAAGAAAGAGTTTGGCTGCCATGGGAGGAGGAGCAAGAGTAATTAAATAAAAAGACATCCAAGGCCCAGGTGGACAAGAAGAACCAAGATTTCTCCTGTTCCCACTGCAAGGCTAGCATCAGATGACAAGGGACAGTATGTAGTCTGTCACTGGGGATGGGGCAAGAGCACAGAGAGAGCCCCTGTGTGACGCAGACACACAGGGACTTTTGAAAGTTCAGACGGAACGTGAGCTCTGAGAAAAACCCTGTGGCACACTGGGTCTAATTTAAGCAGAAGGTAACAGCAGCCCATGGCAAGAGGACTACGAAGTCTGTGGTGCACTGAAGGCAATGATGGCAAGGAGAAAATTCATGAACAGAGTAGCCCAACTCCTGCGTAGACTGACTCCAACTCTCCCCCTCATCTGCACACACATCTGCACATGCGCACACCCTCCAGCCTGACTGGAAGGCACACACCGTGCCTTTCCGCAGGTATCCTACTGTTTGCCTCCGTCTCTACTGATATTCTACACAAAAAATCTGGTACTGGATAAAAGATTAGAACACAAAAAAAGCAAGATAAAAACATCAGATGCAGAGATATTGCAACTATTAGTTACAGGAAATGGAACTCTGATTATTATGTTAAGGAATCTAGTAGAAAAGTAGACACAAAATGCATAAACATTTGGAAAATTTTAGCATAGAGATAACAGTCACATGAAAATGCTAGAAACAAAATACATACTATTCAAGATGAAGGATTTCTTTGATGGGTTTTTCAACCGATTAGACACTACTGAGGGGGGAATAAGTAAATTTGAAGATAGGTCGATAGAAATTAACCAAACTGAAACACAATGAGAAAAAAACAAACAAGCGGAAGGAAAATACAGAGATATTAGAACCAAAAGAATATTTAAAGAAATAATGTCCAAGGGTTTTCTAAATTTAAACAGACACAAACTACAGATCCATGAATTTGAAAGAAAACTTAGGATAAATATTAAACAAATCAAACTTAGACACATCATCCTTAAGCTGCTGAAAACCAGAGATAAAGTGAAAATCCTGAGGTCATCAGAGAAAAGGAAACGTCACATACAGAGAAATAATGATACAAATTAATTCAGACTTCTTTTTGGAAACCACGAATATTGGTTTCCTGGGGCCTTAACAGATTGCCACCCAAACTGTGTAAGTTAACAAGAGAAAGTTCTTTCCTTACAGTTCTAGGGCCTAAAAGTCTGAGATCAGGGTGTTCAGCAGGGCCAAGCCCCATCCTTCAGAAGGCTGTAGGAACAGTCTTTCCTGCTGCTTCCAACTTGTGGCGGTTGCTGCAATCCTTGGCATTACTTGGCTAACAGCTGCATTCCTCTGTCTTCATGTGGCCACCTTCCCTCTGCGCAGTTGCCTGTCTCCAAATCTCCCTCCCCTTATAAAGACTTCAGTCACTGGATTAGGGGTCACTGTTACCAGGTCTGACTTCATTTTAACTTGTGTACATCTGCGAAGTCCCTATTTCTAAATAAGGTTTCATTCATAGGAAGGTTTAGGACTTCCACATATCTTCTGGGAGACACAGTTCCCCCAGCTGTGACACAGTTTCAATCCACAACAGATGTCCAGGAAGATTTTAATTAAATGAGTTTGTTATCAACGTTTAGATATTGGGGGCATTAATTTGTTAAATCCCTAAATTTTGTTTAATTGGTTACATAATAATAATATGTGAGTACTTAACAGAATGTAGTTTGTTTAGTGTATAAAATTAATTTCTTTGTTAAGTATATTTATAATGTATATAAATATTCATTAAATTGAACAAAACTAAATAAAAAGTACACTAGATGTCTGTGAATGCATTAATGGAGGAAAGAAAGACTTTTAGAGAAAAAAAAACCACCATTGCTGTTATTTGGAATATGAATAATTGAAGTCAATCGATCCCAACTTTTAGAATACTTATATTCTGTTTTTGTTATATTGTTATTTCATTGAATCACATCTGGAACTCTAAATTTTCAGTTCTGAAGAGTCTTCTTTTTTTTTACATGCTGTTTGAAAAGCTGTGTGTGTTTGTGCATGTGGCTGTTGGCTGTGTGAGAAATGGCTTGAAGGATGAGCTGTGGATATATAGAGCATGCATTGGTGAATCGATCCTTGTTGCTAGGCTTATGAGTAGCTAGTATGACATTTGAAAAATGACCATAATGAAGAATTTTCTTTTCTAGGCCCTATAGTTGTATGTGCTGCTACAGCCCAAGGTGATGGTGTCTTCACTTCAATGCCATCTTTTGTCCCAGAGGTAAATTTTTGCTTTAGTTTACCCCAACTGACCTTGGAATAGACTCAGTGATGTTTTATTCATGAAAGTAGATCTTGTGAATATGGCTCCCAATACACCAGAGAGACAAAAATATCGCTAAGATTGCACCTAAACTAATCTGTAGTTATGTAACAAATTGACACACAAATTAAATTTTCACTGCTAATGCCTGCTTAACTCTGTAATCATACTTCTGTTTGGAATTCTACTAAAGTAATTAGTTTAGTTCCCATTTGCTCATCAAAGATCACCGAAAATTGAAAAGTACAGCAATTCCTGTTCTTAAACCATATGTGTCACACTTGGAGAAGATTTCAAAGTTAAATCCATAACTGTTTGGTTTTTTCTTTACATTTTATTGAGTTTGACCAGCTGCTAGATTTTTTTTTTTCTTGAGAATTTATTTATCCCACTGTGGATGCATCTTGATCTCCTACTCTCCAGCACTTTTTCTTTGCTATTTATTGAGAAGTCATCCTTGTGCTGAAGAACTTTCTGTTTTCCATGTGATTGATCCTTAGGTGGTAGGGGAGTCTTCATTGAAACAGTGGTTAGAAAAATCACACCCTTTCATCTTTGGCTTTATCTTCTTAAAGAAAGAAGAATTGAGCTATTTTACCAACTGTTGGGAGCTGTTCAAATTTCCTCTGGGGAGAAAAACCAGTTGCTTTCAAAGCTCTGAGGAGTATCAAAAAATGCTCCCAGGCTAAAGCAAGTAAATGAACGGCAACTTGGACTTTCAAAAGACAGCTCTGGGGGTCCAAGATAAAGTTTTAGTAAGTGCGAGAATCACTGAAACAAAAACCTGTAGGGAAAAAAAAAAAAACAGATGAAATGAGGAGGAATACCTATAAATTTAGCCTAAGTGTAGGGATATCTACCGTTCACAGTCCTGATGAAGTAAAAGATTGAAAGAAAATAAGTGCAATATCTTTCCAGATTTGTGAGTTTCCAAGATAAAAATAGGATTTACTGGTTTATGCATTAGATTTATAAATATGGACTCTATCTTAGATTTGCTCTTTAATCACTGCTTATAGGTCCTTATTTGTTACAACAGGCTCCTACATTACCTTGTGTATTCTGGACTTACTACTTCAAGTCTACCCTGCATGCTCACACACACACACACACACACACACAAATTTTTAATTAAAAAGTAACTGAACACATTGTTTTCAGGATAACATTGTATAGTATATAGGCTCTGAGATCCCCTTCAATTATCACCTCCTAGGAGTGGTCCTTGTGTGGTCCTTTCTCATATTGAATCAGGTTTGTTTTGTATAACCAATAGTAGCAGAAGTGATAGTATGTTGCTCATGAGATTAGTTATTAAAAGACTGCTGTTTTTCCTTTAGGTGTCCTCTTGCACGCTGTCACTCTCTCTCTCTCTCCTTCTGCTTCCTCTGAGGGAAGCCAAGTAGTGTGGAGTCAAGACACTCTGGTAGCCTATGGAGAAGCACTATTGTCAAAGTACTGAGGCCTCCCAACAACCATATGAGTAAACCCTCAACCTCAGCCAAGCTTGGAGATGGGACTGCAACCCCAGTTTGCAGCTTGGCTGCTAGGGGAGAGACTCTGAGCCAGAACCAATCAGCTAAGCCACTCTCAGATTCTTTACCTACAAAAACTATGAGATAACAAATGTGTATTGTTTTAAGCTGCTAAGTCTGGAGTGATTTATAATATATAACTAACACAGACTTATTTAAAAAAAAAACAAAACCTATTTCCAACTTTCTCGACAACTTTCTCAACGTTAACATTCTCTCCCTACTTGCATGCTTTTCCACATTTTTGTCTTACCTAGGCTTTCTAATCTGCTTTATTATTCAACCCGTATGAGTGTTATATCCTTGCCAAGCCAGAATATTTTCCTTTTAACTGCTATTGCATTCATCCCTATTAAGTTTATTCACATCCTTCCTTCTGGGAAAAGATACCTTTTCCTCCCATTTTACCTTACTACTTAAATAATGTCTATCCATTAAAATCAGCATCCTTTTTGAATTCTTCCAGGACCAACCGAGCTCATTCTAAGTACTTTCTTGTCTGACCCTATAGCAGTTAGAAATTAATAGTATATAGTTAGCCTTAAGACAATATATCATAACTGGTTATTAAAAATTCCTCAAAGTCAATTCTACAATGTTTGTTGGTTGTCTGCATGCTAAACTTAATCAGAATAAGGAAAGAGCAAGTCTTTGATTTCATTAAAAGTAAAGTAAATGGGGAAATGTATAAAACTCCTGCAGGGGGAAATATATAAAATCCTTAGGAAATACCCCAAACTTTACCTAAACATTTTAGTAGCCTTTATCACAAATTTTTTTTTAACTATAGTTTGCAAGAAATAATTATGAGTTCCTACACTAGGCAATGCAATGTTTCAATTGAGGAATTTTCTTACCTATCTTTGCCATTCCTGAGTCTAACATAGTGTCTGGTGTAGGCAAATTACTCAATAACTTTACTGTACTGGAGTGATTTGATCTCTATTGTCATTTCTCTCTCTATCTGCTCATTAGTGAAGGTGATAAAAATGTGAACTGACTGGAAGGAAAGGAAGTATATTAATAGTTCATTTAATCCACAAATTGGATAATCAATACCTAAAGAATGGAAAGTAAAATATGCTCTGTGTTAATGCACCTGCCATTGATCTTCCAAGGACAATTGATTGATTTCATATATGCTCTGGAGTTAGGTGAGGCATTCATGTGTCCGCCATTTGATAAATAAAGAACTTCACGTGTTACGTTACATAGTAATATCCCAAAGCATCCAAACCAGTACCTGAAAGAATGGAAATAAACCTTGTTTTTCCAGGTGTGCCATTTTATTCTTATGCTCCTGCTTCTACTAGAAATATGATTGGTGACATTCTTTTAGTTACCTTTAAGATTCTTACTATGATATTCAAGGCCTTTCAAGTATAGATTCTTATCTACTACTATAGGTTTGACTCCAGAAAAACTGGGCCACTTCAGATTGAATTTCATGCCTTACAAATAGATTTAGCAAACAATATCTGGCCATTTGAAAAAACAGCTAAATTTGAATTTCACATGAACAACAAATGGTTTTGGTATTTTTCGGTATAAGTATGTTCTATGCAATATATGGAACATATTTACCTTGAAACATATTATTTGTTGTTTTTCTAAAATATAAATTTAACTGGTCATTCTATATTTTATCTGGTAACTCTACCAATACTCACGTTTTTCTCTTTTCTTTTGTATTTCTCTCCATCTCTGTCTTGAAATCTTACCTATCATTCAAAGCCAAACTGAAATGCCACCTCTGTTATGAATAGTTTAATGATTGTCATCAAGCAAATGAAATTTTCCTATCTCTCTACTTTCATGGAATAGGTATATTTCAGAAAATTTAGAAATAACAGAATATAATTTTCCTCTAAGAATTAACACATAAAGTCAACATGCAGTAGGAAAATTTAGTTGATTATGGAATATCAACATTAACTACTGAATACAAAGCCCAATAAACAGTTTTCTATAATATTATAAGAAGATAATCCTTATTAAATCAGTGAAATATTTGCTTAGCCAGCAAACTCCTCACTAGTTCACTGTGATATTAGCAGTTTTCACACTTATTTGTTGTTCACTAAGAGTTAGTTGTATTTTTCCCTCAAACCTATTTATTGTAATAATGTAAATTAACTAGATATCATGTAATCCAATGAAACCTGAGAATGAGAGTTATTTCTATGAAATCTAAAATATATGTTTCAAAAGTCTCTATAAATGCAACTTGCAAAGAAATACTGTTGAATTTGATGTGGGATTCAAAACAAAAACTGGAAAGGAATGAGAAAACAGTAGCAACAACATAAAATTCCTGAATGATTTTATACTCAGATTGCTTTAAATTATTTAAGTTCTTGATTCACTTTAAAGAAGCCAATACTAGAAAAGGATGGGTGAATGAATATGTCTTTCCTGGTTTGAGGTTAAAACAAAATGTTTATAGTAAATATGTATTCTTTTAGGCTACCATTTTAATCAAATATTTTAAATCACTAACAAACTATTAATCTTTTTCACAGTAAATAAGATATACAAAAGTTAAAATATTTGTTGGTATGTTAAATCTTTGCAATAATGTTAACATTACCTAAAGAAAAAAAAAAACAATATGTATAGAAGACCCTCACTGTTCATGGCAGAAGCTATTTTAATTTATGCACTTTGAGTAACTATTTCCATTGGAAAATTTATCCTTCCACTGAAAAATCAGCCCTTACACTTTTTCACACTGTCTTAGGTAAGTACCTTTGGTCAACTCATCTAAATTTCTTTTCCTTTGATTTTTGATTTATTTATTTATTTTGATTTTTATTTGACTTGCTACCTAGCTTATTTACCAAAATAGATCATGGCTAAGCAGATGATGTAGGTTTTGACCTTGGTTCCGATAATTCTTTGAAAGATATTAGTCCTTGTTTTCTTCAAAGAAGGAAAGCAGATCCTGCAACGTCTCAACCTATTATAAATATTTCTGTTTCACAATCAATTCATCACCCTTTTCCTAAATAATACAAACACTATCCTTGGCAAACTTCTGTAGTGTCAATATCTTTTATAGTGACACTCATAGTACCTTTCAATGTATAATTATCCATGTACACATTTCTCCTACAGTTTTATAAAGTGCTTGGGGCAGAGATTTATGTCTTCCACATTGTTTTATGCCTCATAAACCCTGAGGAGTGTCTGACACATAGCAGGTTGTATATTGAATGTATTTGAGTTAAACTGAATTGATAAACTTCTTGGTGTCCAAAATCTAGTACCTTAGGCAGGAGGGGTTGCCTTATACTTTCGCATGAATGAACAGTTGCAGTTTGCCTACTGAAGGGAAACCTTAGGGAAAAGACATTTCTCTTTGGCATGCTGTAAAGATCATACTCCCCCCTCATCTCCCCGACATGCTGTCCTATTAAAATTAAAAATTTTCCCTTTGGGCCCATGGGCAGCAAAGCAGCATCCTTAATTGTAAGACAGGGATAACTGCCTTTAAGCCATCTTAGCTCTGAAGGTTTCTCTTCTCTCTGCAGAAGATCATAAGACAGAAATGAAAGCAAATGCATGAGGTAGATTGACTTTAGGGTCTGCTTTTTATCTGCCAATCAGTTATTTTTGTTCCTATTGGGGAAATAACTTGTGGGCAAAGATTTACTTAGTTAAACTTGCCATAACATTGTAATTGTTCTTCATAAACAAGTAAGGGTATATATTAATATTAGAATATGGACACATGCAAAAAATTTTGCATAGCTGTACAAATTAACTCAGACACAAAGCCTCCCTCTGTTCTCCACCCTTCTGTTCTGTCCTCTGATGGTGTAAGGCATTCCATAATGAGAAAATTACCCTAACCTTTACACGGCCTTCCTCTGGGAATGCTATTTCAGGTGGCTTCCGTTAAGTTCAAGAGCTTAAATCTACCTTTATATCCTTTCACATTTGATTTAATATCTTCTTCATTCTCATCTCTCTTTTTTTCCCACTTTTTCTCTTGTTTTACATATTTTTCCCTCTGTTTTCATCCTTGTTTATAAAAGCATATCCTTTTGTAGAAATAATAAGTCTTTTTGTTTCTTTTGGCTACAACTATTGATTTAATATATTTTAAACATTTCTACCTACTGCTTCATTATTCTCTATCACCAAATCCAATATCTCAGACTTATTTCTGCATCTTTTTAATAATTTTATGCCCTTTTGTTCTCTCATTATCTTCTATTTCAATTATGGGTAACATTTGAATAATTCTCTTTTCCATATGTCAGTAACAGTTAATCTTGATTTTACCCATTATTTCTTAAGTTAACAGTTCTCCACAAAAACAAAGTTCGATCTGTACACAATCATGTACATGTATTGAACCATCTTTGCTCTCAGACAGGGTAGCACATACACAGAACTTTAAGATTCTTTCATTCTGTATTTCTGTCAGTGTTTCTCTAACTGTAGCATACTTCTGATTCATACGGGGAAGTCTGCCATCATGCATATTTCTGAATCCCAAAACAAAAGATTCTGATGCAGTGGGCAGGTCTGAGGTGGAGCTTAGAAGCCAATATTCTTTAATCAATGTCCCAGGTCATTTTGATGGATACATGCATTGGCAAACTAATCATATGACATGAGAAAAACGCCAGATTAAAACGTGTGATACTTTCAGTGAGTATTAATCACAGCATTGTCTTTATTTCATTTAAAATTTTTAGAGAGCCCTAGATATCTGGGGCATGATTAGGAAAAGGGTGAATGTATTTATATAACCACTTGACAAACATTACTGAGTGCCTTTAATAGGCCAGGCCTTGGGGATATTGTAGTTAAATAAAAAAGGCAAAAATTCCTGCCCTCATGGAATTTTAGTGAAGGAATAAACTATAAACAAGCTAAATTACTAAACTGTATAACATGGTAGCTAGTAACAAATCCAAAGGAGAATAAAACAAGAAAAAAATAAAGAGGTAGGGACTGAAATTTTAGGTTGGGAGGCTAAGGGAAGCCTCCCTGGGAAAGTGAATTTAGTATTCACCCTGAAAGGAAGTGAGCTTATCTTCTACAATCCAGGAGAAATGTTCAAAATACTTGGTAAAAAAAAAAAAAAAGGAAGATGGCGGAATGGCGGTGATTGCTCGGATCTGCGCTCCGGCGACGAACCGTGGATCCGGACCTGCCACAACGCTAGAGGACCGCTCCCACACAGGAACAGCGGTGTGAATCCACGGAGAATCAGCGTGGGACAAACAGAGCAAGTGAGGTCTGAGGTGAACAGAAATTAAGATCGCGGAACTCTGCGGAAGGCGCGGAACAGACAGTAGCCAGCGGAGCGCAGGCGGCTGCGCCCGCCCCCAGGTGGGGCGGGGGCAGTCTTTAGGAAAAGCGGCTTGCGCTCCTCACTGACCTCCACCCCCAATTGCTTGGAGACCCCCTCGCAAGCCAGAGCAGAATCTCCGAGCGAGACGTAGGGCATTGCAGACAGGAGGCTTTTTCGGGAGAATAGCTTGGAACCTGGGAAGTCTCGGCTGAGACAGTCCTTAGCGAGAAGGGACGGACCTGTGCCAGGGGGGAGGGGCACGATCAATCCCCGATCAGCGAATTGCGCTGTACCTCTGCGCTACTTTTGTCGGTGGTTCTTCAGCCGGTGGCCCCCGGCGGCTTTGCCCGCCAAACCCCCCGGCAGCGGCGGTCCCTGGTCTCTGCCTGCCGGGGAGCCGGTCCCCCTCCGACCCCGGAGCGCTGCGGGCGCCATCTTGAAAGCAAAGTCGGAACCGCTCGGGAGCCATAAGGTGCCCAGCAGCTCTCTCTCCCCGGCGCCCCCCGCTGGTCTCTGGGCCCGCGCCATCTCCGCCGGCGGCACTCGGCGTGAAGGGGCGGAGCTGCGCTAAGACTTAAAATAAACACTGAGTTGCCGCTCCGGAACCAACGGAGCCGGCGTGAAGGGGCGGAGCTGCGCTAAGACTTAAAATAAACACTGAGTGGCCGCTCCGGAACCAACGGAGCCGGCGTGAAGGGGCGGAGCTGCGCTAAGACGTAAAATAAACACTGAGTTGCCGCTCCGGAACCAATGGAGCGGGCGTGAAGGGGCGGAGCTGCGCTAAGGCGCAAAAACACGATCATTGAGCCGCTGAATTGTATACTTCAGAATTGTGTATCCCTTCGTTTAGTGATGCGTTGTGGTGTTGTGTAGCTCTGTTTTTGTTCTTTTGTGTTTGTGTTTTCGCTGTTTCTGGGTTAGGTCTCTTTGTGTTATTTGTTAGTTTAGTTTTTGTTTTTGTCTTTGTTTTTTTTTTATTTTTTTTTGTATTTTTTTTATTTTTTATTTTTTATTTTTTTTATTTTTATTTTTTTTTTCTTTTTTCCTCTTCTCTTCTCCTTTTCTTTTCTCTTTCCTTTTCTTCTCCTTCTGTTCTTTCTTTTCACTTCTTTTTTTTTTCTTTTCTTTTCTTTTCTTTTCTTTTTTCTTTTTCCTTATTTCTTCTCTCTTTTTGCCTTCTAACTGGGAACCCACGCTGAGCTTGGGAACGGGCCAGGCCCCTGGCTCTGGTACATACCGGAACCTGAGTAGTCACTCCCAACGCCGGCGATCTACGGGCGCGCAATAGCCATCTTGGGGCCCACAGCCAAGTCACTGCGGAGCAATAGGGTGCCAAGAGGCTCCCTGGACGGCCCCCTCCCCAGGTCCACAGACCTTATATAGGGTCCCCACCCACGTCTAAACATTGACTACTTCTCCAGAAGCGAGAGTGTGGAGCCTGGTCCCTGGGGACATTGGGCCAAGGCAGACTTTTGCCTGTGGGAGTTGCGGCAAATGGGGCGCTGAGCGAGCGAGGGCACCATCCACTCCCCACAACTAGTATTTTTCCTGCAGATAGAGACAGAAACCACCCCTATAGAGGAAGAACCAAAGGGAAACAAACAAACAAAGAGAATTTTGGCCCACTACTAGTGTGGACCCTGCCAGCCCTCTGAAAGACTACAACACAGTGTCCTAACTCACCAAAGCAGTCTTGGATCACTCCAATCCTCTAGGATTGGACCCATCAGAAGCAGTCCCCCAACTGAAATAGAAAAATTTCTAATCAATTCACAACAGTCTTCCCCTCTTGCCAAAGGAAGCAATATACCTAGACTACTCCACAGCCTAAGAATAGAGCACAGAGAGTGCTGTTAACCAGACTAAATCTATAAGTAAAGATCCAACGATTAATCTAGATGGGAAGGGCCCAGCGAAAAAACACAGGAAGCACAAAGAATCAAACAGAAAGCTCACCCCCAAAGAGAAATACCGGCTCTCAACCATTTGACACAAACCAGACTCAAAACACCAACATGTCACAGGAAGAATTCCAATTATGGATCATAAACAAGCTAAATAATATACAAGAATCAATGGACAGACAACACAAGGAAAATGCAAAAAAAATTCAGGATTTGGAGGAAAAATTCACTAAAGAAATTGAAATATTGAAGAAAAACCAAACTGAACTCCTAGAAATGAAGAATTCACTCAGAGAGCTACAAAACACTGTGGAAAGTCTCAAAAGCAGGGTAGATCAAACAGAGGAAAGAATTTCAGAAATTGAAGATAACTCCTTTCAACTAAATAAGTCAGTCACAGAGATAGATCAAAAAAGTAAGAGAAATGATCTGAGTCTTCAAGAAATGTGGGATTATGTGAAGAAACCTAACTTGAGAGTTATTGGCATCCCTGAGGGTGAAGAAGACAATAAGCAAGGGTTGGACAAGCTATTTGAAGACATAATCGAGGAAAATTTTCCAGGCCTTGCCAATACTCTAGACATACAGATTCAAGAAGCTCAAAGGACCCCTGGGAGATTCATAGCAAATAGGAAAACACCACGCCACGTAGTCATCAGGCTGACCAAAATATCCACTAAAGAGTCCCTTCTCCGAGCTGTAAGGAGAAAGAAACAGGTAACTTACAAAGGAAAACCCATCAGAATTACGCCAGATTTCTCAGCTGAAACCTTACAAGCAAGAAGAGCTTGGGGCCCCATTTTCACGCTTCTGAAACAGAATAATGCCCAGCCTAGAATCTTGTACCCAGCTAAGCTAAGTTTTCTATATGAAGGAGAAATCAAGACATTCTCAGATAAACAAAGGTTGAGGGAATTCACCAAGACAAGACCAGCCCTGCAAGAAGTACTCAAAAGAGAGTTACACACGGACCAGCACAAGAAAGATCCACGAATGTAAAACTACTCAAGAGCTAAAGATCAAATTCCAGATACCACAATGGCTCAGGAGAGAAAACATTGCAATGAAGTTCTACCCAACAAGCTGAACAAAAAACCGTCTCACTTATCAGTTTTCTCAATAAATGTGAATGGCTTGAATTCCCCGCTCAAGAGACATAGACTGTCCCAATGGATAAAAAAGCACAAGCCAAGTGTCTGCTGTCTCCAAGAAACCCACCTAACGAGCAAAGATGCATTTAGACTGAAAGTAAAAGGATGGAAATCGGTATTTCAAGCTAACGGTAACGAAAAGAAAGCTGGTGTGGCAATCTTAATTTCCAATAACTTAGCTTTCAAACCAACAAAAATAATAAAAGACAAAAATGGCTACTACATACTGGTCAAGGGCACAATTCAACAAGAAGCCATGACTATACTCAATATATATGCACCCAACCTAGGTGCACCTAGATTTATAAAGCAAACCCTACTAGATCTGAACCAGATGATAGATAATAATACTGTAATAGCTGGAGACTTTAACACCCCACTGACAGTACAGGACAGATCCTCTAAACAGAAAATAAACAAAGACATAATGGACCTAAATAGAATGCTAGAACAAATGGGCATGGCTGACATCTATAGGACATTCTACCCAAAGTCCACAGAATATACATTCTTCTCATCAGCTCACAGGACATTCTCTAAGATTGACCATGTCCTAGGACATAAATCATGTCTTCAAAAATTCAAAAAAATAGAAATTATACCATGCATCTTCTCAGATCACAGCGGAATAAAAGTAACAATGATCACAAACAGAAACCCTCACTCTTACTCAAAGTCATGGAAGCTAAATAACCTTCTCCTGAATAATTATTCTATAAAAGAAGAAATCAAGATGGAAATCAAAAATTTCTTCGAATTAAATGACAATGGAGATACAACTTATCAAAATCTATGGGATGCAGCTAAAGCAGTCCTGAGAGGAAAATTCATATCCATAAATGCCTATATCAAAAAGACAGAAAACATGCAAATAGACAACCTAACGAATAGACTCAAAGAGCTGGAGAAAGAAGAACAGAACGATCCCAAACCCAGCAGAAGGCGAGAAATTACTAAGATCAAATCAGAACTAAATGAAAAGGACAACAAAGAAACTATAAGGGAAATTAATAAAACAAAAAGTTGGTTCTTTGAAAAGATAAACAAAATAGACACACCTCTGGCTAGACTAACCAAGAGCACAAAAGTAAAATCTCTAATAACCTCCATTAGGAACATGAAAGGAGAAATCACAACCGATGCTACAGAGATACAAGATATCATCTATGAATTCTACAAAAATCTTTATGCACACAAACTGGAGAACGTGGAGGAAATGGACAAATTTTTAGAGACACATAGTCTTCCCAGGCTCAACCAGGAAGAAATAGAGTACCTGAACAGACCAATATCAAGAACTGAAATTGAAACAGCAATAAAAAACCTTCCCAAAAAGAAAAGCCCTGGTCCAGATGGGTTCACACCTGAATTTTACCATACATACAAAGAAGAACTGGTGCCCATCCTACATAAACTATTCTCCAATATTGAGAAGGATGGAGTTCTCCCCAACACGTTCTACCAAGCCAATATAACATTAATACCAAAGCCTGGAAAGGACTCAACAAAAATAGAGAACTACAGACCAATTTCCCTCATGAATATAGATGCAAAAATTTTCAATAAAATACTAGCAAATCGAATCCAAGTACTTATCAAAAAAGTAATCCACCACGACCAAGTGGGCTTCATCCCCGAGATGCAGGGGTGGTTCAACATACGTAAATCTATAAATGTAATTCACCACATAAATAGAAGCAAAAACAAAAATCATATGATACTCTCATTAGATGCAGAAAAAGCATTTGACAAAATTCAACACCCTTTTATGATAAAAACGCTTAACAAAATAGGCATTGATGGAACCTACCTAAAAATGATACAAGCCATATATGACAAACCCACAGCCAACATCATACTGAATGGGGAAAAACTGAAAGCACTCCCACTTAGAACTGGAACCAGACAGGGCTGCCCATTGTCTCCATTACTTTTCAACATAGTATTGGAAGTCCTTGCGAGAGCTATCAGGCAAGAGAGCAGAATCAAGGGAGTCCAAATAGGGAAGGAAGAGATCAAACTCTCACTTTTTGCTGATGATATGATGTTATATCTGGAAAACCCCCAGGATTCAACCAAGAGACTCCTGGAATTGATTAACGAATACAGCAAAGTCTCAGGCTACAAAATTAATATACACAAATCAGAGGCATTTATATATGCCAATAACAGTCAATCGGAAAACCAAATTAAAGACTCAATACCCTTCAAAATAGCAACAAAGAAAATAAAATATCTAGGTATATATCTAACTAAAGAGGTAAAGGACCTCTATAAGGAAAACTATGAAACACTGAGAAAAGAAATAGCAGAACTTGCAAATAGATGGAAAAATATACCATGCTCGTGGATCGGAAGAATCAACATTGTTAAAATGTCTATACTACCCAAAGTGATCTACAAATTCAATGCAATCCCTATTAAATTACCAACATCATTCTTTACAGACATAGAGAAAATAATTATACAATTTGTATGGAATCAAAGAAGACCCCGTATAGCAAAAGCAATTTTAAGCAATAAAAACAAAATGGGAGGTATTAATTTGCCAGACCTCAAACTATATTACAAGGCCGTGGTTCTTAAAACAGCCTGGTATTGGCACAAGTGCAGGGACACAGACCAGTGGAACACAACAGAAAATCCAAATATAGAACCATCCTCATATAGTCACCTAATTTTTGACAAAGCGGGAAAGAATATACTCCGGGGACAAGAATCCCTATTCAACAAATGGTGCTGGGAGAATTGGTTAGCCACTTGCAGAAGAATGAAACAGGACCCACAGCTTTCACCTCTCACAAAAATCAAATCACGGTGGATAACAGACTTAAACCTTAGGCGTGATACAATCAGAATTCTAGAAGAAAATGTAGGAAAGACTCTTACAGACATTGGCCTAGGCAGAGAATTTATGAAGAAGACCCCCAAGGCAATCACAGCAGCAACAAAAATAAATGAATGGGACATGATTAAACTAAAAAGCTTCTGCACAGCCAAAGAAACAGTCCAGAGAATAAACAGATCACCTACAGAATGGGAAAAAATTTTTGCATACTACACATCAGATAAAGGACTGATAACAAGAATCTATTTAGAACTCAGGAAAATCAGCAAGAAAAAATCAAGCAACCCTATCAAAAAGTGGGCAAAGGACATGAATAGAAATTTTTCAAAAGAAGATATAAAAATGGCTAACAAACATATGAAAAAGTGTTCAACATCTCTAATCATCAGGGAAATGCAAATCAAAACCACAATGAGATATCACTTAACCCCAGTGAGAATGGCCTTTATCAAAAAAACCCAAAACAACACATGTTGGCGTGGGTGTGGAGAGACAGGAACACTAATACACTGCTGGTGGGACTGCAAACTAGTGCAACCCCTGTGGAAAGCATTATGGAGGTATCTTAAACAGATTCAAGTAGACCTGCCATTTGACCCAGCAATCCCATTACTGGGCATATACCCAAAGGAAAAAAGGTCATTCTATAACAAAGGCACGTGTACCCAAATGTTTATAGCAGCACAATTCACAATAGCAAAGATGTGGAAACAACCCAAATGCCCATCAATACATGATTGGATTAGTAAGCTGTGGTATATGTATACCATGGAATATTACTCAGCTATAAGGAATGATGAAGATACGACATCTCTATGGTTCTCCTGGAGAGAGTTGGAACCCATTATATTAAGTGAAGTATCCCAAGAATGGAAAAACAAGCATCACATGTACTCACCAGAAAATTGGTTTCCCTGATCATCACCTAAATACAAATCTGGGAATGACACCAATTGGACATCAGACTGAGGTGGGGGGTGGGGGAGGGGATGGGGGTATGCCTACACAATGAGTGCATTGCACACCGTTTGGGGAGTGGTAACACTTGAAGGTGCTGACTCGGGAAAGGGGGGGTGGGGAAAAAAATATGAAACTATTGTTTTTAACTTGCACTGTTCACTTAATAATTTATCATGAATATTTCCCATATTATTTCATATCATTGTACAAGAAATAATGTATACATTATGAGGACATACTGTATCTAACAAGATATACTGTTAGACTCTTTGATTCTGTAAAACTAAATTGAAAAAAATATATATATATAATAAAAAAATAATAAAAAAAAAAAAAAAAAAAAAAAATGACCTGAGCAAACCCAGACTTTTCTGCTCAATCGGGATGGAGACTGTTTCCACCCCATCCTCAATTCACCATCGCCCTTCCTCTGACCTTCTCACACCGCTTGCAGAGTCGAGTTTCCTCATTCCAGCTGGTTTCTTTGGTTAAGAGAAAAACATACTGATGAGGTCACCATTTGACAATTCACAGAATCAAAGGGAAGCCAGGTCTACAGAACAGGGCTTGGAAACAAATCAAGAACCAGGGTATCAGAGACCACTTGACTGTCTCAGCAGAAATCAACTTAACCATGACGTCCCAGTTCGGATGGCATTCATCTCCACATCCAAAGTCCATACAGAGACAATCTGAATATGCTGAAGGTGCCTGGCCGTGCTTTGGCCATACTGGTGTACAACAAAGAAGCATTTGGCAGGAGGAAGTTTTTGTAGAACAAGACCACTAGGATTTAGAAACCCGCCAGAGTGTACACAAGAAGGGCAGCTATTACCCACTATAGTCATGCTTCTTCCCAGCTCTGCAGGCTACTAGCACCCTGTTTAATTTCATTAGACCCATTCTTTCTGTTCGTATGCTTCGTAAACTTTTCTGTGCTAATGCACTGGTACATATAATGAGTTATCCATCAAATGGCTACTCTTAACAATGAATCCCACTGAGAGAAACCAACTTAGGTTGTGAAATGCATTTCCTTTTTCAGGACTTCTTTAGCTGGTTTAGAAAGTTGCAATGGGCTGAAGGCCAGCTCGTGTGATTGATGGCTAGAAAACAGAAGCCACTGAGAGGGGAGGAGCAAGAAAATGGGGACTAGTTGCCTACTTTAAGTTAAAAATTAGAAAATAAATTAATAAGAATTTTCAAATTGTTTATCTTTTTTATCAGTAGAAAATTTATTTATTGTCTTATTTTGTGTGGTTTGTTTTTCATAACAGTTTTCTGATCTCAATGACCTCTCCTTTCTCTGCAGTCGGCTTTGTGCAAAGCTGGATCCGGTTCCCACAGGAGCTTTTGCGGTAGTGGCATTTGCAGGAGGTGGTGACGGCATTTCTAAAAATTTCCAGCTGTGCTGGAAAATAAGACATATGCATTGACATTTCCAATTTGAGAACAATAGCTCTTCATTAATTCTGTATTATAAATGCCACTTCTGAATTTAGTATTCTTTGACTTTCCCTGATTCATTCATTTTAATAATGTTCTTCTCTACAGAACCATCTTATCTTTATTTTTGGTAGGTTTATGCTGATACCTTTCCACAGGCCCCTTTTTATGATTGTACATTATTTAATTTCTATGTAGAAAAACTGAATTGAGGTATTATACATTGGCTCTGCTTGAGTGTCATAAGCATTGTATTTTAAGGTTTAAAAATACTTTATTTTTAATGGATTTATTCATAGTATTAGAATATAAAGGTGGTTAGTCTAGTCTGAAATACAAATATTTGGGGGAAATGCAAATATATTTCAATTCATAATCAAAGAAGTAGTCTCTTTATTCCAGCAAATGATTAAATGGAAATATTAAAATATAAAAGACAAATGTTACAAATTCACTAATTTTGCCTCCCTGTCTGAACACTGAGTCTTCCTGTGTGAAATTGATACTTGTGATCTTCAGGTGGGGATGGCAAGTGTTGGGAATTTTTGAAGTTCTAAAGGTGTTGATTTTTGAGACTCTGGAGGAAATTTTCTGTCCTTGTTAATCCTTTTTGTCCTCATTCTCTCTGGGAGCCAAGACCTGTGAGATTCTGACTCTCATCTTGAGGAGCGAGGACTGCAAAATCACTCTCTGATGATTTGTTAGAAGCCAAATACCTGAGCCTCACTCAGAACACAGTGAATCATAATGTCTGGGTCTTAGTTTATACACTAAAAAAAAAAAAAAATCTCAGATAAATTTTATGTTCTCTAAAGTGTTAGAGCTACTTAAAGGTAGGCTGGGCATGGTGGCTCATTAGAATTATAGCACTTTGAGAGGCTAAGGTGGGGGAGGATCACTTGAGGCCAGGGGTTCAAGACCAGCCTGAACAAGAGCGAGACTCCTTCTCTACAGAAAAGAGAAAAATTAGCCAGGTGTGGTGGCCAAGTCTCTAGTCCCAGCTACTCAGGAGGCTGAGGCAGGAGGATCGCTAGTGCCCAGGAGTTTGAGGTTGCAGTGAGCTATGATGAAGACACTGTACTCTAGCTGGGGCAACCCAGCAAGACTCTGTCTCAAAAAAAGAAAAAAAGTAGTCCTCCTTTCTCCATAGCTGATAGTATTTAAACCCCAAATCTAGATAGTTTCTTCTTCTTGTCTCTAGAACGTATACTGAAAGTAACCTTAAAAACAGCCAACACATTGAGTAGTTGGTTCAACATCAAGCCACTCCTGTTACTCCATTCTTGTCCTGTGGTCTCTCCCGACGGTCTCCATGACATCTTATAACCTGGCTTGTAACCTTGTCTCTGGAAGGCTGGGACTCTGACCCATTCAGTTCCCAGGACTGTGTTCCTCCTTGAGACCCAGCTCCTCCAGTTCCTCAGGCTGAGCAAGTTGTTCCTCCTCTGAGCTCCCACCTGTTCACACCACTAAATAGCTTTCTCCACATCCCACTCATTGCCAGTTGGCTTTTAGAGTAGGCTCCCTCACTAGATGATGGGTATTACTAGGGCAGGGGTCTTATTTGAATTCTTGTATTGTTGGAACCTAGGAACTACTTGGCACCCAGAAAAAAAAAAAGAAAATCATAAATCCTTGTTGCATTGAAAGGAATAGAGGCAACTATGGTTTCTGTGCCAGAGACTGGTTGGGAAGCATGATTAGATTCTTATTGTGCTATTTTGCTATTTAATTCTAATCATAGCTCTTGGATCATAATTTAGCATGTTGAAGAATAAGAGAGTCCCAGGAACATTTTGCTCTTGGAATAGATGGTATTTGCTTTAATATTTCAAAGAACAGAGAGCTGCCATTTTCTTTAGACTTAATGAAAGACCATGATTTAAAGTAAACTAATTATTGTTGAGGTCTAGTTTTCAATGAGAATGAAAGAAAATGTAACTTTCTTTTTAATTTTAGTCAAGCCTCCGGCATAACAATAGCAATCATTTTCTTTTCACTGATTAAGTTAGAGAGTTCTGACATCTTTTGTCTATAAGTGAGCCTCAGGTGAGCACGATAGGTTTGATAACAGTGTAATGCGCAAATGGCTTTAAAAACAAATATTCATTTGAGTTTCTTTGAACTCTTGTAAGTTCATTATTCATAAAATTCTGCATTTGGCTTTAGTCTAAAAGTGTTACATGTAAATCACATAGGACAAGTTGAAGTCAGTGCTGCATATTTTACTACTTTGAAACAGATTTATGCTTACCTTTGTGTTATCAAAAAAAAAAGATCTTGCAAGATAGCACTATAAACAAACTTTAGCAGTGGAAAGAATGCAATTACAAAAGCACACTCATTTTTTCTGCTTTTAAAACTACCAAATGATCTTAACAAAACTATCTTACTATGTATATTTTAATAATTAGATCTGTTAAAAAATTATTTAAATTTCTGATTTAGTGAGCCCTTCGTATAATTCTGGTTGTAGTGAAATTGGTACAAACTTTTGGAAGGAAATTTGGCAATATGGGTAAAAAAAGACTGAAGTACATATATTCTTGTAGTTTTTATCTATAGATTTCTCCTGAAATATGTTCAATAAGGGTAAAAGTTTTTGATAAATAAATTTATTACAGGCCGGACGTGGTGGCTCATGCCTGTAATCCTAGCACTCTGGGAGGCCGAGGTGGGTGGATCACTGGAGGTCAGGAGTTCGAGACCAGCCTGAGCAAGAGCGAGACCTCGTCTCTACTAAAAATAGAAAGAAATTATCTGGCCAGCTAAAAATATATATAGAAAAACTTAGCCGGGCATGGTGGCGCATGCCTGTAGTCCCAGCTACTCGGGAGGCTGAGGCAGGAGGATTGCTTAAGCCCAGGAGTTTGAGGTTGCTGTGAGCTAGGCTGATGCCACGGCACTCACTCTAGCCCGGGCAACAGAGCGACTCTGTCTCAAAAAAAATAAAATAAAATAAAAAATAAATAAATAAATTTATTGCAGATTTTTAAAAATGATTGTTCCAACCTGAAAAAACAATTTAAAGTTCAGCAGTTGAATTAGATTACCACTTGGTGCAGGGCTTATGGCTATTACTAGATTTTCTTTTCCGTATTTTTGACAATAGTTAAAATGAACATTTATTTCTTTGATCATCAAAAACAACTTTACAGTTTATTTGAAAATATAATGTATTAACAATTTACTGTAAATAGTTTTGCTTAGTTTTTAAGCATGGTTCTACTAAGAACTAAAAATGTCTATAAATCATCCGGTTAGATGCTGGGTCTTGACTAGGTGATAGGTCTTTTAGAGTCAGCAGATCTAGGGGCAGCATAAAGCAAATCAATAAAGGTGTACTGGACCTTATACCTTATACTAAGCTCTAGAAAGTAGTCATACGTCAGAAATACCCACTCTTACAAGAAGTTACAACTGTTAAGTACCTACAAGTTACCTTTCCATTGCACAATAAATTACACACACACACACACACACACACTTTAATTACATATGTATTCATCTCTTTGGATAACAATGTCTGTCAGCTTCATCCATACTTCTTATGAAAGGGTAATTTGTGGCCCATAATACAGAAATATATCTAGTTAGCACAACTTTCTGTGAAAGAGGATAATTTGCTTTCTCTTGGCAATAACAGATGGGTCAGGTACTATCTATGTCTATGTCTATATCTAAAATCAAGTTATCTATCTATACATAAGAATTCTTGATAGGGCTCTTTGATTGGGAACTTTATCACACATCCTTAGAATCCAGAAACTGTATTCAAATAGAATTCCACATGCAATCCTAATGTCTATTCGCACACTCCCTGCAAAGATAGCATCTTGCAATGCATGGGTTAAGAACAATATGTGTTTTCACTGTACCAAGTGAATTGTCTCTCCTCAGTACCCCTCAGCTTGGGTGGTTCTTTCCCCACTTCTGGGACACTGTTCCCTGTGACTCATCGGTCACTCTGATTTATTCAAACTTTATTCCCTAGACTCATGTCTCCCTGAAAAAGGATCCAGTAAGGAGACAGGCTAGAGTGAGACTTTACCTTCCACCAGGTCACACAGATAGACGAATGTTTCTGTATTTCCCTACTAAAGAGCTGAGTCAATTGTAGAGGAGAATGCTAACGTGCTTTTAAGGTCAGGTGTGTCCTCTAGTGTCCCCTTCCCCTCCCACTGGTTTTGGATCTGGCTTCCCTGGCTGTAGGGTTCAAATTCTCCTCACCAAAATGCCATTTATTTCAAGGCTATCTGTGTCAGTCCCTGGCTCTCCCCTCCCGAAATTGTTTTCTATTGGGAAATAGCTCTTATGTCAGACACATGATCAAAACTGCAAATTTCAGGACCTGCTATAGTCCATGTTTTATTTGGCTGAGACTATCTTTTTAAAAAGAAGAAACCAACATTTTACAATAAGAGGGATTTTAGCTAAAAATCTGAATACTTGACTGTTCTAGAAAGCCTAGAATCTCTGACAATCATCCACGAGAATGGAGTAGGAGCTGAGTCCTGCAGACAGAGCAGCTGCTTTCCCCATTTAATTGCCTGGTCCCTGTAGGCACCTGAGCCCAGGATTCTTCCTCCTCTCCATCTACATTGAAGTTGGAACTGTCTAGTTTGTACTACTCCTTTGGGTTTCTGACGTGGTGGTCACAGTGAATTTTAGTTTATGGCACAAGTCCAATAAAACACTGGAGGGGAAAACAGGAAGAGAAGAGAGCTAGTTTTCCCCTAGTGAGTGAAACTATTAAAACACACACACACAACACACACACATATACACACATCTCCTAAGGGCTAAAAACAACTTTTATGAAGAGCAGTAAGTTCAAAAGCCTAAATAACAAAAAAGTCAGCAAGCCCCATTATTTTGATTTCTTTTCTTTTTCACCTTGTTGCCTCCTGAAATAATAAAGGAGTTATATTTTCCATTCCAGCCCAATATCTCTTAAATTCCCTATCTCCTCAGTCTCCTCTAAGTCTTGGGACTGGAGCTGCAAGGAGATAATCCTTCAGCTACTTCTATTCTTTTATACTATATGTAAAGACATTTTTATTTTATTTTATTTTTATTTCTAAGACCACACAAAATAAAGAATATAAAATAAGGATAAAAGGACAGGTTCCAATATAAAATCCCATTTGTTCTCATTATTGAATTGATGGAAAACCTTACATCTAAGTTTCCCTTTTGCCTGGTCACACAAATGCTTTTATAAGTGACCTTGAGTCTCTTTCCTGAGGCTGATCCATGTTGGGATGTTAGTTTTTCATGCAGGGTCCTACAAAATAACATTTGCCATGTATGTGTTCTCAGGCTTGTGTTTACACCATGTTGACACCTCCTTTTCAAGACTTTTCTATTGTTGTTAAGGAAGTTTGTTTTCTCCAACGGCCTTGACAAAAGGATAGCTTCCTGCTATCATTATTCGTATGAGAGAGCTCCAGTTCTATGTCTTGTAAATCTGAGAGTTCAGCTGTGTGTTTAGCACTCTTGTTTTTCTCTCTGTCACTGCATTGATTGGAAAGCATGATTTATATCCTCTAGTGAAGAAGAGCAAAGTCCTGATTGGGACAATGCAGAGAGAGAAATACCTACAGAGATTGCAGCTCCATTGAAGACCTTCAGGTTAACCTCCTCATTAACCACCTCATGCTCACCATCAAATGGGCTACAAAAGGAGTCAGTCTTCCTGACTCTATGCTTCTAGAGTCATTATCTTTAAAAGTCTTCCATGGTAGTGTAGGAATTATGTTATCCTGACCTAAAATATATTTTGAACCTGACCAAGGAAGACTATACTTTTGAACTGAATGCTTTTCCCAAGCATTTCCCAAGAGGAAATTTTCAGAAAAACAGAAAATGGGGGAGTAGGGATTAGGGCTGTGTTGATAGGAAGACCAGGTAGTCATAGGCAAGGACTTCAGAGGATCCCATGGATAAGACAGTCTAACAGCATTAAATGCTTAATCTCCCTAAGTCATTGAGATCACAGGTAGAAGTCTATGCATATGGTGGTAGCAAATATGTTTCCTGATTTAAGTGGTGACTGTCGAAGCTCACTGGGTTGCAAAGAAAGGGACCCAGGGGCCTGAGAAGCAACAGCTATGAGCTCATATTAATACCATGACCTGGAAGCTGACAGCCAACAAGAAGGAAGCACACAGAGACCCCAGCAACTTGGGTGTTAGTAAACGGGTCAGAGATAGACTCTGAAATCACATGGTAGCAGCAAAGACTGTAATCATGTTAGAAATAAACCTAGAAATCCACTCAACCTGGAGTGAGAAAACGTGGCAGCCAGGAGGTCTACTTTTGGGGGCACATACAGCCCTTGGGAAATCCATGGCATGGGCATATTTGATCAAGGCTTGGCTTTCCATGGGTCTGGTGGCAGTGGGTGGCAGATTAGGAATATCTGGTAATAAGGAAGCCAGATGTGATTTCGAGGCTTTGTTTTTGTTGTATTTTCAAGCTGGTGGAGAGATTAGCAAAGCATAGGCTACCATCATAAAAATAATATCATATGTAGCTGAAATGCAACTGATAATCCCACACTTTGTGGAAACAAGAGTTACATTAATATTAAAACTTTAATTTTATTAGTTTGGAGTCACCCCCCCCCCCCACACACACACACTCACACACCAGCTGTTTCAGGCTTTAATTTCTTTTCTTAGAGTTTTCCTCATTTATATTTAGGAAAAATTCTTATGTTTTCTCCTTAGAAGCTAAGGCCAACAAAGAACTTTCTGGAAATAATTGACTACCACCACCATGCAAGTTCTTCCATGAGTAAGCTGTTCAGCCAGATGGAATGACCTTCCTATGATTCCACTGGGCAAAGCCTTTCTCTGGGGATAGTTACCCAGAGGTTCCAGGCTGGCAAAGTTCTATGACGAACTATAGTTGGATGGAAGGGAATGGCCCATTGCTCAACTCTGTCTTAAATGTTCACAACTAGCTCCTAGCAGCTGTCCTAAGTCTGTGTGTTTCATTTTCCCTGTTGAAATAAATCTGAAATAAATCCCTTACTTTTATGCTTTTTTGTTGATGTTGCTAATAAGGAGTCAAAGACTCTTGGGTTAGAAGGAAAACAAAAAATTCATTCCATTCTTTCCAATCACCTTACCAGGGCATCTAAGCATAAAGCCTTTTATGCTTTCTAAACAAGAAGAACAAGAATGTCATCATCAGCAAACTCCTCTATTCTCTCCCCACAAAACACATATTAGTTACAATGAAAACAAACCACAGGACAAATGAAACAGAGACCTCCTCCATTACAACACAGAAAAATCTTAAGGTTTGAGTGCCTCATTCCTCAGATTCGAACCAGCTTCTGTTTAAGTTCAATGAAATTCACCTTAGCTACCTAAAGTATTAATAATTCACTTGAACTCTCATTTCTCTCATAGTGTTTATAAACTGAATCTGTAAACTTAGTCTTCTCTATCTGGTTTCCTCAGTTTTGATTGCTTTTCTTCTTCTCTTGTCCCACTACAACATGCTCCTCACGTTTGAAGTTTCTTCTTTATCGGTTTCTATGTCCACTCTCTCAAGCATATGTGCTTGAGAACAACTTTAATACATGAAGTCCCATGTGTGCTTGCAGATCACAAAGGAGTCTAGGCTATGAGTAATGGAAAAAATTCAAGATTTCTTGGAGATAAAAGGGAAAAGCTGAGAAAACAGGCAAAATATAAAGAGCTGTGGAGTGTTTGTTATTCCCATAAGAAAGTTCATGCTAATAAAAAAGTCCGGCACTGCTTTTATGATGAACATGTTGTCCAGCCAGCCTCCTGTTGTTATATAACTTTATTCAGAATTTGAAGTTCTGGGAGAAAACCTGAGATTTCCCGACCCTTATTCAAATGTCTGCCACCTGACAGCACCAAGATGTATAAAAATTGGGACAGACTTGCCCTTTTATCTTCTTATTTGAGAACAACACTACTTCCAAAGTCTACATATATAAGGGGTTACTCTTAGGGGAGGATTGAGTAATGATATGAAAGATATTTGGTATTGGATGGCCCAGACTGACAAATGTTCACCCAGGAATGCAATTTTATCTGTATTTTATCCTGGAAAATACTATACAACTATCAAATATATTATTAAAAATTTAAAAATTTTGATTCAATCTTCTGTCTTTAGCATCCTAGAATTTATTCTATAATTACCTATATAAACTAAATAAGGTTTGCATGATTATTATTAGATTAAAGGAAATCTTAGTATAAGCACCTATATACATCTTTAGCATTTCTCATGTTTTTATATAATCTTCATATTAACTATTTTGAGAGTTCTATAATTTCATCCAAAAAGTAAGTCACAATTTTTTATAATCCCCTGCCACAGCCCACACTCACAGTATTAAATGCTTAAGCTATTTGCATTTTATTGGTTAACATAAGTAAGACGATAATAATTATCTTTATGTATATAGTCCATTTCCTACTTTTGGATTACTTTAAGATAAATTCCCAGAAGAGAAATTACAGTGTTCAATGTTATAAACATGTTAACAGATCTTGATCAGTATTAACATATTACTTTCAAAAGCAGTCAAAATTTCTAAGCTGGTTTTGAATAAGGCTGTGCAAAGATAAGGTAGATAAGATGGATAAAACTTCAATTAAGAGACTAAATGTTAATATATGTGGTTATCTAAAGAGAGAAGCTAATTGTCTTAAGCTCTAGAGAGGAATATACAAGCCTACACACACACACACACACACACACACACACACATATACACACTGGTTACACTACAAAGAATAATAATTTGAATCTGATATATAGTATAGCTGTACAATAATCTTGGCAGAAATGTGGCCTTGAAACAAATAAGTATAATAATAACGTGTTAACACTTCATTACATATTATTGGCTTTCACTCATATTTGCTGAAAAAAAAACTATTCCAAAACCATTTGCAACTGAATAAAGTACTCAGTCTGCATGTTGGGAAAACTATAAAAAGTCACTGCATGAAATTAAGGCAACCTCTGAGCTCATGAGGCTGCTTATAACATTTAAAGTTGACAGCATGGATCTTAGCAGGCACAGAGTGATTATGGTGAAACTGGAAGTAGTAACAGAACTTAAATGCCAAAGATCATTTTAACCTAGAAAAGAGGTAGAGAGGGAGTGATGAAACCCAAGATTAGACTTAACACGTTGGGGCTTATTCTTTCAAAGCAATTTCCTTTTTCTAAATGTCAGAAAAAGAAGTACTTTAATTAACAGAATATTCTGTAAGTTATTTAATTGTGCTAAAACTATTTTGACTGTTTCTCTGCACCTCACAACATTGGGTAGATTCACACAGAACAGAGAAGAAAGTTGTATGTCAGTCTGTGAAGAGTTAATTTTTCCTTTAAACCCAAGTTTGCCTTTTTGATTTATTAAATGGAATGAGACTGTGGGATCTTTGAAACAGGTCTATGTCAGATTTATTCATTCTTCTTTTTTTTTTTTTGACCCAGCTCTATTTATTTAAAAGACTATCCTCCTTCCCACTGTTCTGAAGTATAACACTCATTGTAAGGAAGCATTCATATGTGTATATTTCTATATTCTCTATTATTTTTTTATTTTTTTTTTTTTAAGACAGAGTTCTGCTCTGTTGCCTGGGGTAGAGTGCTCTGGCATCAGCCTAGCTCATGGCAACCTAAAACTCCTGGGCTCAAGCAATGCTCCTGCCTCAGCCTCCCGAGTAGCTGGTACTATGGGTACACACCACCATGCCCAGCTAATTTTTTCTATTTTTAGTAAGGATGGGGTCTCACTCTTGCTCAGGCTGGTCTCGAACTCCTGAGCTCAAGGTATTCTCCTTCTTTTGGCCTTCCAGAGTGGCAGGATTACAGGTGTGAGCCAGCGTGCCTAGCCCATTCTCTATTCTTTTCCTTTGGCCTATTTGCCCATCTTTGAAGCACTATCACATGGTCTTTATTTCTGTAGCTCTACAAGTCCTGATATCTGGTTGAGCAAATTCTCTAACTTTGTTTTTTCTTTCTCAAGAACTTATTTAACAGCTTTATTGAGATATAATTCACACACCATACAATTCATCCATTTAAATTATACAATTGAATATATATAATATGTAGTCATAGGTAGGTGCGACCATCATCACTCTTAGTTTTAGAAACTTTTCATCACCTCATCAAATAATCCTGTACTTTTTAGCTATAAACTCCTACATTCCCATCCTCCTCCAAACCCTAATGTATTTTCTGTCCCTATAGATTTCCATATTCTGGGCTTTCATATAAATGCAACTATATAAAATGCAGTCTTTTATGACTAGCTTTTTTTACTTAACATGTTTTCAAGGTTCATCCGTGTTGTAGCATGCATCGGAACTTCATTCCTTTTTATGGAAGAATAACATTCCATTGTACCAATAGACTACATTGTGTTTATCCATTCATCAGTTGATGAACATTTGAGTTGTTTCTACTTACTGGTTATTGTGAATAATACTATTAGAGACATTCGTGTACAAGTTTTTGTATGCATATATGTTTTCATTTGTCTTGGGTATTTACCTAGGAGTAGAATTGCTGTGTCATATGTTAGCTCTGTGTTTAATCATTCAAGGAACTGCCAGACGGTTTTCCATGCCCATTTCCCAACAACAGTGTATGAGGGTTCCAATTTCTCCACATTCTTGATAACACTTGTTATTTTTGATTCTAGCCATCCTAGTTTGTATGAAGCATTAACTAGTTGTGATTTTGATTTGCATTTCCCTTATGACTAATAAGCATCTTTTTATGTGCTTACTAGTTATTTGTGTATCTTCCTTAGAAACATGTCTATTCAGATCCTTTGTACATTTTTTAATTGTGTCATCTTTTTATTATTGAGTTGGTAAGAGTTTTTATATATTTAGGATATACATGTTTTATTAGATATGTGATTTACAAATATTTTCTCCTTTTCTTTGGATTGTCTTTTCCCTGCCTTGATGGTGTCCTTTGAAGAAAAAAAATTTTACTTTGATGAGGTTCAGTTTTTCTACTTTTTCCTCTGCTGATTATGCTTTTGATGTCATATCTAAGAATCCTTTGCCAAATCCAAGATCATGAAGACTTACTCATTTTTTTCTTATTCATTCTTATATCCCAAATACAATTTCTTACAAAATTAAAATATGTTTAACACTTGTTTCCTTAAAGAATTAATAACTAGAACAGTTGAAGACATGAATATAAAAACCATAGTTTTCTTTTCAACACTGGTAAATTGCCACTGCACATTATTGAGGCCATTTTCTGTGTTTAACCACAGCTATAATGAAACTGTAACAGTCCAGTTATATTGCTGGTATGTTTTAGTCTTCTTTACCAAAATTTCAATTAGATGAAAAAAAATTTGTGTAACCACAGAATTAGAATAGTCAAAATAGTATTTTTAAAATATAGTTTTATTAACTTTATTTTTCTTACAATCATGGAATTCATTGATTTTTCTAAAAAAAAGGAAAAAGAATAAAATTACTTTTTGGACTATTTTAATTTTAAAAATATATTCTAAAACTATTGGTTTTTAATAAGTTCATGATGTGTATAGTTCATTTAATCTCTGCTAGAACATTATTCTGGAATGCTCTTAAAAGAAATAAAAGCAAAATTATTTAAGATGATTGTTATTTTGTTTTAACCTTATTTCCAGGTTATATCAAAGTATATGCACTTTTGGGGAGGGGAATACATAAAATATAAGTAAACAAAAATTTTAAGAAAGGTAGGTGAATAGCTGATATAAGAGGGAATAATCACGCCTGTAATTCTAGCACTCTGGGAGGCCGAGGTGGGCGGATCGTTTGAGCACAGGAATTGGAGACCAGCCAGAGCAAGAGAGAGACCTCATCTTTATTAAAAAAAAAAAAAAAAAAAAAAAAGAAGAGAAAGAATAAATAAATTAGCTGGACAGCTAAAAATTAGCCGGACATAGTAGTGCATGCCTGTAGTCCCCGCTACTCGGGAGGCTGGGGCAGAAGGATCGCTTGAGCCCAGAAGTCTGAGGTTGCTGTGAGCTAGGCTGACACCAAGGCACTCTAGCCCAGACAATTGAGTGAGATTCTGTTAAAAAAAAAAAAAAAAAGAAGGAATAATCAGTAAAATTATGCAGATACATATTCTTAAGCAATTAAACTTATCAGAACATTTTCTTCCTCTATCCAATTCCATTCACATTTGGATAAAGTTAACTGGAAAATGCAGTTTATGGATTTTCCGCAGTACAGTAATATTAGATTAATTAATTAACTAAAGATGACAAGCAATGTCAAAAGTTGAAAGAAAAAAGAGATGACAAGCTCAACGTGTAGACATTCCATATGGAAATTAGATTTAATGTTGGATGTTGCATTTTAAAAATGACAAATTACAATAGGTATTTATAAAGAAGTACTGACACAATGTAAGAGTTCTGGAAAGTCTTTCATACAAGAAGAGTTGAAGCAATTGGGGGTATTAACGTAACCGCCAATCATGGAATGAAATAAATGACTTCAGGGAAAAATGATGGTTCTTTTTCATTTTTGAAAGGATGGCCCAATACAAGACTGAATTACATTTATAACAAAAGCCATATTTAGCGTTAATGAATAGAAACTATAAAGCAATGGTTATTCTAACATAAAGATAAGATTTTCAAAAGTTGTATAGTGATAAGGAGTAGAAATTAGACTCTAACTCTTCTCTATATATATTGTTAAAGTGATTCTTACATAGTGTGATGTTTCTGACCAGATGATCATTCATTTTGTTCAACTTGTAGGTCCTAGGATTCCATAACATGTGTTAGATCAGCTTTTAGAACCTCTGAAGATACTGCTGAAATGAATTTTTCAGTCACTCCTCTTCTTAAAATGGAACCAAATTACTGAAATATCCTATGTTACTTTTGGCCTATATCAGGCACAGTCCCATGACCACCAGCCCATAGAGCTTATCTGACCAGTCCTTGTTATTTTGGGAGTTTGATAATACTTCTGACGTAAATGCAGAGATGAACAAAATGTTCTATATTCTCAGTGTTGCCGGAGTTTAAAATAGTTGGAATTTTATGAACTATATAGCTATCTGAAAAGAACTCATTAAAGAGTCTCCTTTACATGGCTTAGATAGTCAGATTTTCACATTAGATAGTAGGAAACCTTGAACACTAAGGCTATATATGACTCACATTGGACAATCCATTTTAGTGAGGCAGGTGCACTCCAATTTGAACCTATACTTTTTTTAGACAAACTACCCATTCTTCAACAATATTCTTTGTTATATTTAGCTATGTGGATTATTTTTGCCTGATGTAAGTTCAAATGATTATATGTGTAATTTATTTTTCTTTGTCTTCTTCTTTTTCTCTACTCTTTACCTCCTTCTTCTTTTGGTTAGTTGGTATTTTTTTTTTAATCCTGGTGAGATTAAACCTGGGGCCAAGAATTATTTTTACTTCAACAATTAGAATCTAAGTAAATGCATAAATATAGACATGTTGTTTTTAATACAGATGTTGAAAAATGACAAGGATATAAACTGAAAAGGAAAAAAAAGAAACAAAACTCAAATTTGTAGACAACCCAAGACTTCAGAAGACCAAATTTAATTTTATTCCTGAAAAAGGACTAGCTAAGAGATTGTTGTTGGGATTTTGCATTTCTAGGAAAAATATCTGGGATAATTTTTATTTGCAAGGCAGTGGTAACAATATGTGCAAATATATATGAAAAAATAGAAATTATGTACCTAAATGAAGAGGCTAGATATTACTAAAGTTACCAGTATGTGCTTTAGAGTTAAACTACTTTATTTGATGCTACGTTCCAACATTATTTTATCTTTATGGATCAGTTACATAAGTTCTCTGTGCTTCAGTTTTCTCATCTGTAAACTGCAGATAATAGTATTTATTACACTGGGTATTGTGCTGACCAAACAAAATAATAGATCTATCTCAAAACAATAGCTCCCAAAGTTCTTAGAAACGCATGTGACACATAGAAAAATGCTCACTAAATGTTAGCTGCTATTTTTTTTGGTAAAGAGTTGACAATATATTATTACTCGTTTGTTCATTCTGAAAACTCTAAGGATAAACTATTAGCCATGTTAATCCCTAGTCAGCCTCCTTTTGTTCAGGTCACTGGAACACTAAGTTACTTCTCTGACTTCTGAATATAAATGCATGAGAAAAGGCTCTGTATTAGTTTACTAGGGTTGCCATAATAAAGTATCACAGATTTTGTGGCTCAAACAACAAAAATTTATTTTCTTCCAATTCTGTAGGCTAGAAGTGCAAGATCAAGATGTCAGCAGGTTTGATTCCTTCTTAGGCCTCTCTCCTTGGTTTGCAGATAGCTGTCTTCTGTCTGTGTCTTCACATGGTCTTTCCTCTGTATGTGTTTGTGTCCTAATCTCTTCTTCTGATAAGAACACTCATCTTATTGGATTAGACCCACCTATAGTCCTCTTTTTAATTTAATTACATCTTTTGAAGACAATTTCAGGGGAGAAGATAAACTAATCTTGTAGCTCTAGCTCTGGATAGAATATCTACTGCCTTTAAAAATCACACACAGAATAAATACGGTTTCCATTTGGCTTTAAAAATACAAAACAAAAAATTAAGTTAAGCCAGATAAAATAAAGGGAGACCAAGTGGATCAAGAAGATAATTAACTTTTAACAGCTATCATAATGAACTGTTATCAATTGTTCCCAGCAAAGTCTGACTCCAAAACTATTTAACTCAAACTTGTATCCCTATTCCAAAATAGACAAATAAAATATGAAAGCAATGGAAAAAAAAAATCTTATTTCCAAATATAGTCACATTCTGAGGTTGTAGAAGTTAGGACTTCAACATATAAATTTGGGGGTGGAGGGACACAGTTCAGCCCATAACAGTCTCCATGGTGACAAGATCCTAGAGGTGAGTGCTTTAGAATTAGATCAGAATTAACTCAAGCAGTATTAGCAAGGTGTGGCCCAGGAAACCCCATAGAGATCTCAGTTAGATCAAGGGCAAGAGAGTAGCCTTTAAGGGAGACCCCAGGGGAGCTGTGGAGGCCTTCACAAGACCCACCTCCCCAAGAATAATTTTCAGAGACCTACATTCCAACATCTGGATGGGCCACAGGTGTTAACCCATTATGCAGATGTTAATGAAGAACAGGATTGTCAATGCCTGGTGTCTTTTAAGAGCATACAAAACTTCTGAGTTTTCTTAAACTTTTAAGGCAGTATATTTCAAAACGAATGGTGAAATTCACAAACTTTGTTAAGCTAAAGTGCAATACAGAACCTAGCTTAGTGATTTGCACATATCACCAAGTTATTTGGGTAAAAGCTTGATGAGTTAAATTTATTTCAGGCGTACCTCAGAGATATTTCAGTTTCATTTCCAGACAAATGCAATAAAGCTAATATCACAATAAAGTGAATCACATAAAATTTCTGCTTTCCCAGTACATATAAAAGTTAACACTATACTGTGTTAAGTGTTCAATAGTATTATGTCTGAGGAAACAGTGTACAAGCATTAATTTAAATGCTAAAATATGCTAATGCTCTTCTGAGCTATCAGAAAGTGGTAATCTTTTTGCTGGTAGAGAATCTGGCCTCCATGATGGCTGCAGGTGGATCAGGGCAGTGGTTGTTGAAGCTTGGGTAGCTGGGGAAATTTCTTAAAATAAGACAAAAATGAAGTTTGCCACATCAATTGACTCTTCCTTTCAGGAAAGATTTCTCTGAAGCATGTGATGCTGTTTGATGACGTTTTACCCACAGTAGAACTGCTTTCAAAATTGGAGTCAATCCTCTGAAACTCTGCCATTGCTTTATCAACTAGATTGATATAATATTCTAAATCCTTTGGTTGTCATTTCAACAATATTCACAGCATCTTCACCAGGAGTAGATTTCATCTCAAAAAACCACTTTCTTTGCTCTTCTATAAGAAGCAACTCCTCATCTGTTCAAGTTTTATCTTGAGATTGCAGTAATTCAGTCACGTGTTCAGACTCCACTTCTAATTCTTTTACTCTTTCTACCACATCTGCAGTGACTTCCTCCTCTGAAGTCTTGAACCACTCTAAGTCATCTATGGAGTTGAAGTCAACTTCTTCCAAACTCCTGTTAATGCTCATATTTTGACTCCTTCCCATGAGTCACAAATGTTCTTAATGGCATTTAGAATGGTGAAACCCTTTCAGAAGATTTCAATTTACTTTGTCCAGATCTGATGAATCACTGTTTATGGCAGTCTTAGCCTTATGAAACGTATTTCTTAAATAATAAGACTTAAAAGTTTAAATTACTTCTTGATCCATGGGCTGCAGAAAGGATGTCGTGTTGTGTTAGCAGGCATGAAAGCATTCATCTCCTTGTACATCTCCATCAGAGCTCTTGGGTGAGCAGGTACATTGTCAGTGAGCAGTAATATTTTAAAAAGAATCTTTTTGTCTGAGCAGTAGGTCTCAACAGAGGGCTTAAAATATTTAGGAAACTACACTGTAAACAGATGTACTGTCATTCAGGCTTTGTTGCATTTATAGAACACAGGCAGGGTAGATTTAGCACAATTTTTAAGGGCCTTTGGATTTTTGGAATGGTGAATGAGTATTGTTTGAACTTGAAGTCACCAGCAGCATTATCCCCTAACAATAGAGTCAGCCTGTCTTTTGAAGCTTTGAAGCCATTGACTTCTCTTCTTTCTGTTGTTTTGTTTAACCACCTTCATTAGTTATCTTAGCTAGATGTTCTAGATAACTTGCTGCAGCTTCTCCATAAGCACTTGCTGCTTCACCTTGCAATTTTATACTATAAAAATGGCTTCTTTCCTTAAACCTCATAAACCAATTTTTTCTAGCTTTCAACTCTTGTTTGCAGCTTCCTCACCTCTCTCACTGTTTATAGATTTGAAGAGAGTTAGGGCCTTGCTCTGGATTAGACTTTGGCTTGAGGGAATGCTGTAGCTGATTTGATCTTCTATCCAGACAACTAAAACTTTCTCTATATCAGCAGCAATAAGGCTGTTTCACTTTCTCATCATTCGTGTGTTCACAGGAGTAGCGCTTTTAATTTCCTTCAAAAACTTTTTCTTTGCATTCACAACTTGGCTGTTTGGCACAAGAGGCCTTGCTTTTCACTTGCACTGGATTTCTACATGCCTTCTTCACTGAGCTTTTGTAGTTTTTGATTTAAAGTGAGATAACTGAGATTCTTTATTTTACTTGAACACATAGAGGCCGTTGCAGGGTTATCAATTGGAGTAATATTAATATTGTTGTGTCTCTGGGAATAGGAGGCCTTAGGAGAGGGAGAGAAACAGGGGAACTGCTGGTCAGTGGAGCAATCAGAACACACACAAAATTTATCAGTTAAGTTCACCATCTTTATGGGCATCGTTCACGGTTTCGCATGACAATTACAACATTAATGTTAAAGATCACTGATTACAGCCAGGTGCGGTGGCCCTTTTAATCCCAGCTGCTCAGGAGTCTGAGGTGGGAGAATCGCTTGAGCCCAGAGTTCGAGACTAGCCTGGGCAACATAGTGAGACCCTGTCTCTTTATAAAAAAATAAAATAAAACATAAAAAAATCATTGATCACAGATTACTATAAAAGATACAGTAGTAATGAAAATGTTTGAAATATCATGAGAATTACCAAAATGAGACACATAGACACAAAGTGAACACAGGCTGTTGGAAAAATGGCACTGATAGACTTCTTATTGCAGGGTTGCCAAAAACCTTCAATTTGTAAAAAAAAAAATGTAATATCGGCAAAGCACAATAAAGTGAAGTGCCATAAAAGAAAGTATGCCTGTATTTGGTGTTTTAATCAGATGCTCCACTGTTTTTCTTAAAATTCATATGGTTTGGGAAATGTTTCCCTGAGGACACAAATGTAAAGCAAACTGGCAGCTTCTACCATTGCACCCCACAACTTGAAAAGAGTAGCACATCTCTCATAGCACCTTGCAAAGGGGAAGCATTATTTCCTTGGGAAAACAAAGTCTGTTAAATGCAGATATTTCACAGTATACACTATTGTGCTGCTATACTGTTGTGTATCCGTCTTAGTGGTTCCTAAAAAAGGAACTGCCAGAAATTTGTTTCTTTTCCAAGATGCTGTGGGTCCTGTTTACTCTTGTATTATGTGGAGCCTCACTGCAATATAAATGCCATTTTTCATTCCAAAATAGAATGATTACATTTTAGGAGTCACATTGAAAAAATTGTGTGCGACTGAGATAAGTCCTGATTTTCCCAAAAAGGGATCTTAATCATAAATACATGGCCTGGCTCTTTCTTAAGCCATATTAATTGGATATGTGTCAGAGGAATAAAATGTTTCAAATTCTTTACACTGCTGTACCGTGTGTGAGAGTGTGTGTGTGTGTGTGTGTGTGTGTGTTTCTCATCAAAAGAATATTGTTGATTCTATTGCTTTGAGTGCTCTGACATGGGAAGAAAACAAAGAAAACATCTTATTTCATGTATTTCTGTCCAGGTTCCTATGATTAATTTTATGCTGCAAGAGAAAATTCCAAAGACCTGTGGCACCAAAGATCACATTGAACCGCCCAGCTTCTGATTTTCTTTTCTTTTTTTAAGAACTCATAGTCTGCCTAGTTCTAGGATTGTAAATGATTATCAGCTCTTGTGACACTTTCCTAATAAATTCTTTGCTGTCATACAACTTTTTTCGACAAGTATTTGTTAAATAGCAATGGTATTTTCTGAAATATCCTATGTAGTGATAGAAGTATGTAAAATAAGGGTTGTCTTTAAATTTCTTACTTTTTAAAAGTAATAAGATATGCTAACTTTTAAAAAGTATAATTATATAAAATGTACATAATGAAGAACTAAATGTAATATAAATTTAAGTGTCCCAATCAGTGGAAAAATAATGAGAAAATTTACTTTAACTGGAGTTTTCTAAATATAGTCCAAAGAAGATACAGTACTTGAGAGAGGTGAGGAATTCTGAGAGGGACATCAGTATCAAAGGTTTAACAAGGATGCATATGATTCATACGTCTTGTGGAGACCAGGTAGCATGAAGTGAGGCCCAAAGTTGAAGAGTAGTGGAGAACAGTTTAGAAAAGTAAAATGGAACCAAGCTAAACCATGGCACTTAATGGGCCAGGAGTACAGACTTGACCCAATAGGCAATCAGGGTGTTGAGAAAGGAAGTGGCAGGGAAGAATCTGAGCTTTAAGAAAACCAAATACACTGACAATGTGCAAGATGACATACCTTTGGGAACACTAAGAGTTAAGAGACCCTGCAACTTTTTATGTCAGTTCATTAGAACTGGGACTAGGGTGAAAGCAGAGACAATGTGAAGAAAGGGTCGAACAGTGGAGATATTAATGCAATGGATTTGGTGGTACCTTAGATAGTAGACACGAAAGACATCAGAGTCCATTATGGCTTTCATATTTGGTGCCCGCAGTATGGCGTTTCCAGTAACACAATCACAGTAACTGGGCAAGGAATTACTAAGAAGGAAAGACAAGGCAATCAGTGCCTGGCCTAATGAGATGTAATGTACAAAAGGTGATTGTAATTACACATCGGAATGAGGTTAGGATGGTGTTATTGATTTGGCAAAGGGCATCTAAATGAAAACTGAGATGTCTAAGTGAATGAGCTCATGGACAGCACAGTAGAGAAGGAAAAGGAGAGGGCAGCTGATGAAAGGTTTAGTGCTGTCCACCATTAGGAGACGTAGGGAGGATGACACATCCAAAGGCTAGCTGGAGACGTGGAGAGGTTCTAAAATGACGTCAAGAAAGTCAAGCTAGGAGGGAGTTTTGAAGAGCGTCTGGCCTTTTCAATATGAACCAACTAAGAAAGAATGAAGAGGAAAAAAAGTCCTTTGAGTGAGACAGGAGAGTTATAACTCTTAACTTTTAATAGAGATATTTGGTGTAATAGCAGGAACAAAATCATAACTGCAGTGCATAAGGGAAGAAAGGCAAGGTGATGTGTTGGAGGTGGAGGATAGGGACAACATATTTAATGGTATCAATAAAAGATGTGATAATAACTAGAGGAGGCAGAAGATCAAAATGTTGGTTGGAATTTTCTCAAAGAACAAAACTGTAAAGGCTGAGAAATCCTTTTGTTTATATCTTTTCTTGATTTCAATTAGTGTAGAAAACGAACACTGGGAGACTAGTTTCCCTATGACAGCTAATTATCTACCTAATGCACTTATTTTTGTATGGATCAATCACTCTCCAGATATTTGTTGATCCCCTATTGCTGGCTCTATGTGATGCTAAGTACTCAGGGTAAACAAGACAAATATAGAGCTTTACCCCCTCAGTCTTCACTGTGTCTTCATGTCAGCTAATCTACCCTGATTTTAATGTTCATTTCACTCTTTCATATTAGTAGTGGTATCTGTGACAATGACTTTTATTGATAATTTCTTGCTATTTTTAGCTATTCTTCCACAAATCTTTTTTTAAATAACCAACTGTTTTATTAGATTTCAAAACCAATAAAATGCTAATTTGATATCATTTTATAGGTGATAGTAAGCTTCTTGTGAATTTTAATATTAATATCCCTATGCTAGTCTGTAAAATGTACTGTTTCTTACCTAAGGGAAAAATCTGAACTGTAGTGATTTTTGAGTTTGCATTTTGATCTCTTCTAGCTTTTGTTTTATTAATATTCTAACTAATAAAATCGCCTTAGTCTTCTTAACCTTTTGTTTCTTCTGAAAGTTCTATATTTACATTATCAGTATTTATTATTAATATGTATAATTACTGCTTAAATAATGATTTCCTTTCTCTTTCTCCTTAAATATGTTTATGATTTAGATATATTTTTTATTTTTTCCCAAATCTTCCTTGGATTTTCCTATTTTTAATGTAGTACAGATTTACTTTAAATCTACCTTAATGACTTTTCTTGGAATTTCATATTTTAAAGATTATAGCTACAGAGCCACAATATTGCATTTCACTTATGAGCTGAGATTTTTGTCTTAATTTAGACTGAGACGTGCATCTTCCATAACAACTATTGAAGTTTATGTGGAAATATTTTATTTGAACCATGAATCAATGCCACAAACCACAGAAGATAAATGACAGATATATTTGTTGCAAGACACCATCGGTGAATCATATGACCAGAAGTGTGGTTAATTTATGAAAGAAGGAAAATAAAACAGATTAAGAACACTTATTATTTCTGCATTGGTAACATCTTGTAATTTATTCCAACAGATAATGCACTGCCTATTTTTTTCATAGTCAAAATATTATCTGTATTATCTGTGTGAATAGCTCCCTTTGGATTGAAGTAGCAGACACTTCTAAAAATCTTCTGAAGCACCAGACTAAGTTGCCTAAAAAGCCAATGCTATTCTGTCTGGGAGGTATTTGCAAATGGGATAGTTATCCATTTGTGTAGAAATGGTTATGTGAACCTTGGTTAGAGTTAGTGGATTATGAAAAATCTTTTGGGAATAAGTTTCTATTTGTCTAATATTTTTTTTTGACATTTGGAAGAATCCTGACTATAAGAATTCTTAGGTTCAAACCTTGTCTTCCCTTTCCTTGGGCATTCTGTTTTGATGGCTAGGTAAAAGGGATAACTTTCTATAGCTGTTGGTGAGCAGTACAATAGAAAAATCATTGCTGATCACATTCAAAATTTTGCAATATGCAAATTCATAAACATATGACCACCCCCAGAGCATTCAAAATGGTCACATTCACAGGCACATTCTCTGTAGGAACTGCCTGAAATTGAGTCACCTTTTACAATCTGAAACTGTGCAGTCATGTACTTGGAAGCATTCCCACCAGTGCCATTCAAGGCAGGGAACTTAGGCTGAATATTTAATAGGAGTATCTGTGGAACTATAGTGAAGAATGCAGAGATGAAGATAAACAATGGGTACTCGTGGGAAGTCTGGATGATGCATGTGTTTTTATTTTGTACAATAGCACATACATACTTATGTGTGCTATTTTTACAGTAGTTTACTCTTTTTTTTCCCTTGTGCATAGGGGTGAGAGTTTGTATTCAGCATTGCACAGCTACATAATTGTAAATGCTAAGCAGGATTTGTAGATTTATATGCTCTGCCCCATGGAACAGCATAACAAATTAGAGATTATAAATCAATTTAGCTATCCTCAGTTGGAAACTTTAGGAAATGCATTTATTTATTTAATAGATTTTTCTCTGAACATTTGAATACTTTGCCTTTGATATATGTTTTACTGTTGTTGTTTCAGGAAACGTATGGAGGAATTCACTGAGAGTAAATGCTTATTTGGGATACAATTGTTTTATTTTTTTCCCTTAGGATTCTGTCTGGAAATTCAGTATAATTTTTTTTTAATGAATAAACATTATTTGTCAATCTGTCAATCAAAGAATCTTTGAATAGAAAAAATGCTAATTTAATCATCTTGACATATGAAAATTTTGTATGATTTTACCTTCCAGTAACACAAACAACAAAAATTAAGGACCTATATCTAAAATAAAGAGTTAGAAATCCCAATGTCATTATCTATGATACAAACATACAAAAGAATTTCTGATTGTCAAAAGATGTAGAACTCTATTTTTAAAAAGATATTTGATTTTTTCTACTAAGTACTGTGGCAATTAGAATATTCATTTCAAATATAATCTTTGAAGTGCCAGTTATAGCCTTGTAGATACATTTGTTGGTCTACACAAATCTCTAAATAAGGTAGATCACTTTATTTCTCACATTAAGAAACAAATTTTGAACACCAACCACATAGATGAATTTCCTAATTAGAATTTGTGGTTTGTGGGTGTGGAGCAAGCCATGCCATGTTGTAATGGCCATTTTTAGTCTTGTGAAAATTACTATTACAGTGACAATAATGACAGTTTTGACTCATGTTTAGGTAACATAATTTTGCTGTGGATATTAAATTCTTTAAAGCTGAAGTTTTTAATTATTAGCTATTATAAAATCAGTCTACTGGGACACAGCCAGATTTAAAATTCAGATATAGACTAGAATATTATAGAATAAAATATAGAGTACATTGCAGTAGGTAATGTTGAAGTTTGTTTTTTGAAAATTTTCTTTTAGTTGCACTATACATGCATGTGGATTCTATTTGTAATATAATATATACGTATATGTATATTTTTAAACTATGGCTAAAAGGAAAAAAGTTTGAAAGCAATTATTCTAAAGTTATAGCTTTTTAAATATCAATATCCAACTAAATCAGTTGCATACATTATTAGTTGTGCTAAATTAAGTGAAGTATTATTTACTGAATGACAAATATGCACTAAGTAATGTATGACTCTCTTATTTTTTTCTATTATCAGTCTCCATAACTCTGTGGGATGATAGTTAAAATTAAGTCCTTATTACAAATTAAGAAAATAAAACATAAAAACACAGCCCCTTAGAACTTGGGATGTTGCAACAAATACATTGATATCAGAATTTTCCACACTTGATTTTCCCAGGGTTTTTAAAAGATATTATTTAAATAACTGAATCCCATGATTGATTGGGTTTGAGAAATTTTGAGTTAAATTAAGTTTTCTTCACTTTAGTAATTCTTTGGGATTTAATATGCTAATTGGTACTTTGAATCATCAAATAAAAAGAGATGGATATACTATGAGTTTCCAAAACTTATTTTACCATAGAACCATTTTAAAATATTGTTTCTTTAGAATATTGTTTATTGGAACAGACTTTCAGAGAGGCTTAATCATGTCAGTAGAAGTAAATTAAAAGAAACAAAGACTTATAAAGTAAATTTGAATGGTATAATAATATGTGATAGTGTTTCCTTGAAATCAGACTAAACTCTAATTTTGCTATTATCAAGGATTTAAAAATGGGAGTGTTTGGTATTTCCAAGCTCGAGATTCAACTTAAACGATATACTCTGGCCTATGTCCTTGGGACTACCCTTTAGTGAATTTAGAAGTAGTAAATGCATTGTGTTTATTCATCCTTTTAAAAATCTTTATAATGTAAATTGTTCATTACTATTCATATTTTTAAAATAGTGCAATGGACAAAGAGCAAATATTATTTGCAACCTGTTTCTTCAAGTCACTCTATGTTGACGTTACTCCTTCAGTACATAAATATATAAACCATTAGTATTTATTTTGTTCTAACTCCTATCACAAACTTTGGGACTAGGAGAGCATCTCAAAGCCCTTTAAGCTGATGTATGGATTCCCTAAGTGTGTTGAAAGCAGAAGTCCTTTTGGCTGTCACTTTATTTCAAACATTGTATCCTCTTTTCATGTCACCAACAGTTTAAATATGGGAGAATGTCCCATCACAAGAGACTTTCTTTTAGTGGTTTGCAGCGTAGCTCTAAAATCTGATTTCTTCGGAAGTGTCATGTTGGCAACATAAATGGAGGGCCACGGAAGGGTTTCTAACTTCTGCTGTTGACTAGCGAGTGTTGGCTCTCTGACCAGGACACTGAGATCCACAGTCTCTGCTCCTTCCACTTTTCCTATGTGCTGTTCATCCGGCCCTTTCTTCCCTGCTCAGTGTTCCAATGTGCTTCCAACAAGGCTTCCATGCGATCTGGCTTTGTTTTCAGCCCCACTTTTGTGTAGTTTCCCAAGCTGTCTGTACCCACAGAGCTATTTAGCAGGATGACCATCTGTTTTCCAGTGTTCCTTTCTGATAAACCTCTCTTCCTAGAGAATTGGCATGAATGCAGGGGCATGTCAGGGGGCGAGGATCTCATATAGTGAACTGTGTGTTTTTGTTCCTATGGCAGGAGAGCCATTCCTCTGGCCACGGATCCTAAGACTTCACTACACCTTCCTTGAAGTGAATTCAGTTCTTTGAGGCCTGCTCTGCTGATTCAGGCAGACCTGAATGGCTCACTTTCTAGACCTTCCTGGCTATGCCTGCTTCTGTAGTTTGCATACAGATTAAGATACAACACTGGAATACTAGACAGAATAGCGTCTGTTACTAATGCAACTATTGCTTCTACTTTCTCTAATACTATAGCAACACTGATAGATGCTTTACATAATTACCACATTTAAGTCTAACCACATAGCTTTAAAAGAGGTATGTGCACTCTCATTTTTTAAATGAGCCAAATGAATATCAGAGGGGTTAATTCATTTTCCCAGAGTTACTCTGACAAAACTTGAATCCAGAACTCTGTAATTCTCGAGCAAGATTAGCCTTGGTGTGGAATGAAGCTAATTTGGTTGCTCAGAATTGATACTTAGGGCAGTGCTCTGGCCACACGAGCTAGTCTAATCTGTCCACTCATTTTACAGGAACAGCGTTTTAATATCTGCTTACCAAGGTCACAGGATTGTCTCTATATACTACAACACACAAAAAAAACTTTTACTAAACAGTTTGTTGTAGCTCTGCTCAGCAAACAGATCGGCTGGAGAGCAGGGCAAGCTTGTCCACCTCAAGTCTAACTGACTAATAATTCTTGCTGGGAGTATCAACAAAGGTGGAGGAAGCTAAATACAGATCTGAGGGAGAAGGAATTTAGGGAGGGTTTGGCATTTTGGGGAGGGATTTAATTCTTGTATGAGTCACTGAGCAAAACACAGGGAGGGCGAGGCTAATTAAAGAGGAAGGGAAATGAATCAGTTTGGTATTGCAGGGAAAAGGATTAGAGGATAAAGGTAGAAAATCAGAAGGAGAAACAGTAGATCAAATTCAGATAATCTTTTGATAGGGTCTTAGATTTTTTTTCCCCTGAAATTCTGAAATTCATTTACATTTCCAAAATGTCAAATTGATCAAAAGAAGTATACTACTTTTGTCAATACCATACATGCAACAAATTTATTTTGCATATCAGTTTTGGACACTTAGTGAATCAGGTGCTGGACTGAAAAATGATTTTACCTTAGACTATTTAAAGTCAAGGGAAAGAGAGAGCCCATCTACAAACAGATGCTCACCATATAACTCTGCAAGAAACCATTCATTCATCATTGGTCCCAAATGAGCTACTGTGTAAAAATACACTCTGACAGGTACTGGCTTAAGAATAACAGACAAAATTCCCTGAAAAGGCAGTCTACAAACAACCTAGTTTGGCTGGACTAATCAAAGAACACCAAAAGGTATAAATGGAATTTGTTCTTTAACTTCAAGTGAAAATTGTTTGGCAACAATGAATGATGCCATTTAATGATAAAGATACACGTTGGCTAGAATTTTTAAAAAATGGAAAGATATACCATGAAAACATTCATTATAAGCAAAGCTGAAGTGACTATAGAAATATCCAGCAAAGTGAATTTAAATACAAAGCATTACCAGAAATAAAGAGAGTCATCTTACAATGATAAAAGTCAATTTATCAAGAAGACATAGCACTCCTAAATGTGTAGGCATCTATTAACAGACGATCAAATAAATGAAGCAAAAACCGACAAACACTTTAGAAATAAACACATCCACAAATAAAGCCACAAAGAATGTCTCCAACCCACTCTTTTTTTCTATCGACTCTGAACTTTGTAAACACATAGCACATATTATTATTTAACTCTTTCCTGCATCTATGTCTTCTCTCCTCAACTGGATTACAACTTTTGTGAGAGCAGATGTCAGACTTTACATTTCTTTGGAAATATTGCCTAACTAATTGCTCAATAATTGCTTGTTAAATGAATGTGACGAGTGAAGGTTAAATGCTACCTTTTGTTGTTTCATAGCTTCGATTTACTTGTGCAGACATATTCTTTAAGGTGTCTCGCACACAGTCTACGTATTTTACAAAGACACATGTGCTAGTAAAAGATGAATTGCTATTTTAGGGGAACTTTCTTGTGAATGTGAACATTCCGTGGACAGACGTCAAGTGGGAGCTGGGAACCAGGGAGACAAGAATGTTAAAATACTCATAAGGAAAACAGTATTTTGAATGATGTTTCAAATTTAGTTTCAAAATTGGCATCATCATATTTCAAGTTCAAAAGGCACTAATATGCCTCACAATCACAAGTAGCTTGTGTTTCTAAGTGGTTTTTATTCAGTGTAGGAGTCAGGAGTTTTGTGCTTTAATATCTAGTTAGTGAGTAAGGAACTGTGAGAATTATGTCATCACATTGCTCTGAGATATCTCTTCTTCACCTGTAAAATGAGAAGTTATATTGCTATCTCCTAAGTTACCTTCTAAGTCTAAGTTTCTATCTTAGTTTACATTCGAGCATCACACTTGAAGTGTTGTCATAGATCAACAGCAGTGCTATCACTGGGAGCTTGTTGGAAATACAGAATCTCACCTCAGATCCTAATTCAGACCTCAAGTACACATTAAAATTAGAAAAGCAATGTTCTAGAGTGTGTACGTCAAATTGCATCAGGGAAACCATGAATAGGAGGCATATTTTTCTTTAAAGTAGGAAGGTTAGTCATGAGCACAGACAACCTGTTATTTTTTTTCCCAGAAAGCTGTATATCAGGAGTCCATTATTCATTGAGCATATCATCTTGAATTTTCCTTTTTTCCTGTGGTATCACATTCCACGCTTCCAATCTCCCACCTTTATTTGCTTATTTAAGATCTAGGGGTTTACTCTTGAGGGGACAAAGCAAAGCGTGGACACGATTATCTTTTATGGCTTCATTCCAGCCGGGACTGTGGTCTCTATTTCGTCTGCACATCCTCAGTGAACAATAGACTAAATTACACTGCCATGTCTTCCTGAAATGAACAAAATATTTGGTTTAATTAGTTTTTTTCTGTTGCATTGCTTGACATTATCTATAATTAATGTGTTAAACTGGATGTTAGTGTTCAAAGTTTCTTACTAGACAACAATCTTGGAACTCATTCTTTTTCTTTTCCTCTAGGACAGATGGCTTTGTTAGTTACTTAATGTTGTTGTTGGTGTTCATCATGTTCTGTTAATTCTTTCCCTGTATGACATTTCTTTGTTTTACCAATTTCTTAAAGGATGTACCATATGACATTTAAAAAATAGAGTATTCAGTCAAATATTTGCTGATTTCATTGTTCAATTGGAACACCTCAAATGAACTATTTATTTCATTGATTGAATAAAACAGCAAACTGATTGACGGAATGATTTGACATTATATTAACAGAGGCTTTGTTAGTTAATTTCTCCTTTACCATTCTCACAAACTAAACTGAGAAAAGTGTATTTCAGCCTGCCTATACTTCTGTGTTAAAAATCTTCATGTTTGTCAAGTTGTTGACATTTTCATTATTCTTCAATTTATACCATTTTGTTCCTATACATTGGAATGACTTTAACACATTTCTTTCTACTCTTAAGATCTTCCTTTTTCACAAGTCCCCACTTCCATCAGTTCAAGTGCAAATGAATTTGTTACAAGTCACAGTGTTCTGTCATAGAAAGCTGTAACCGTCTTGGTTTAGAAAGCACTAAAATGGATTTAGAGCTACTGTCCAGTATGCCTCTCAGGAGACCAAATAATCCACATACATAGTACATTTCTGGCTTTAGCATGCTTGCTTTTTTCCTCCTTGATACCTAGAAAGGAAGTTGTAGTGTTCCTTTTCCATCAGGTATGGAAGGCCAGAGACTCATTTTTCGTACCTAGTATATCATAACATAAATTAAATTGTCATCACTCTCTCACTGTGTGTTATTTCCACTTGGACTTTAGAGACAAGATTCTGGGTGATGGAAAATGAGAGAAATCCAAGCACAGTCTCTAATTGAGTAATTATCAATTTCTGCATTCATAGGTGATACCTATGAGTGGATCTTATCCCCATTTTGTGAACTGGCTTATAAATAAACGTAGTTGAAAACCTATTCCAATTTATAAGGAAAGATACACATTTTAGTGTCCAAACATAATATAGATTCAGAGAGAAAAATATCTTCATTTGGGTTAATAGCATCATCTCTCTCCTTTGTTAAAAGTGTAAAAGCATAACAGATCAATAATAGGTCAGTGATTTCAAATCCTGAAAAAGACCTGCTGGTCAGAGAGGCTCACTGAGTATTCTGGAATTGATGAATGAAGAAATCATTCTAGCAGCAATTGTCTTCAACTGGACCCATTTGTAGGTATCCCATTTTCATCTTAATTTAGAATTTAGATTTGCATTGGTGGCTGGCTACAGATTTTTCTGTTGAAAAATCCTCACATATTCTCTGTGGCTCCACTCAAATTCAAAACAATCATTATTAATTTCAAATAGTGGGATATATAAATGCTAAAAGTACTCATCTTATGCTTTAAATGCTTTATTTGAGATATACAGACATTTCCTTGGATAGTATGGAGGGGAATACTGTTTTTCCAACTGATACTTTTAAAATATTTAAAAATGTTTAATTCTCCAGGGTAAGTATTGAGTTATTTTTACTTTCTTAAATTTTTTTATTTTTCATAATTATGGATACATAATAGTTGTAAATATTTATGGAACACATGTGATGTTTTGGTACAAGCACACAATGTGTAATGATCAAATCAAGGTAATAAGGGTATCCATCAGCTCAAGTATTTATTATTTCTTTGTGTTAGAAACATTCCAGTTCTAGTCTTTCAGAATTTTTGAAATATACAATTATTGTTAACCATTGCCCTATGGTGCTACTGGGCACTAGATTTTATTCCTCCTATCTAGCTATTTTTGTACCCACTAACCATAACCTCTTTATCTGCCCCACACTATTCTTTGTAGCCTCTGGTAATCATTCTATTCTCTATCTCCGTAAGTTCAATTTCTCTTTTAGATTCCACATATTAATGAGAACATGCAATGTGTCTTTCTGTGCCTGGATTTTTTTTTTTTTTTTGAAACAGAGTCTCGCTCTGTTGCCCAGGCTAGAGTGAGTGCTGTGGCGTCCTCCTAGCTCACAGCAACCTCAAACTTCTGGGCTCAAGCAATCCTTCTGCCTCAGCCTCCCGAGTAGCTGGGACTACAGGCATGCGCCACCATGCCTGACTAACTTTTTCTATATATTTTTAGTTGTCCATATAATTTCTTTCTATTTTTAGTAGAGACGGGGTCTCGCTCTTGCTCAGGCTGATCTTGAACTCCTGAGCTCAAAGGATCCACCCGCCTCGGCCTCCCAAGTGCTAGGATTACAGGCATGAGCCACCGCGCCCGGCCTGTGCCTGGATTATTTTATTTCATGTAATGCTCTCTAGTTACGTCCATGTTGTTGCAAATGACAGGGTTTCACTTATTTTTATGGCTGAATAATTTTCCATTGTATATGTGTACCACATTTTTTTAATTCATTCATTCATTGGTGGACACTTAGATTGATACCATATCTTGGCTACTGTCAACAGTGCTGTAGTAAACATGGGAATGCAGAAATCTCTTTGATATACTGGATTTCCTTCCTTTTGGATATATATCTAGTAGTGAGATTGCTAGATCATATGGTAGTTCTATGTTTAGTTTTTAGAGGAACCTCCATACTCTTCTCTGTAGTGATTGTACTAATTAGCATTCCCACCAACACTGTACAAGGGTTCTTCTTTCTCTACATCTCCACCAGCATTTGTTATTATTGCCTATCTTTTGGATAAAAGCCATTTTCACCAGGGTGAGATGATATCTCATTGTAGTTTTAATTTACATATTTCTGACGATTAATGATATTGGACATTTTTTTCATGTACTTCTTGGCCATTTATATGTCTTCTTTTAAGAAATGTTCATCCAGATTTTTTCATGTTTTTAATTGGATTAGTTTTTTTCTATTGAGTTGTTGGAGCTCCTATTATATTCTAGTTATTAATCCCTTGTCAGATGGGTAGCTGGAAAATACTTCCTTCCATTCTATAGATTGTCTCTTTCCTTTGTTGATTGTTTCCTTTGCTGTGAAGAAGCTTTTTAGCTTAATGTGATCCCATTTGTCCAATTTTTCTTTGGCTGCCTGGGCTTTGAGAGTATATTCAAGAAGTTCTTGCCCAGACCAATGTCCTGAAGCATTTCACCAATGCTTTCCTTTAGTAGTTTCATAGTTTCAGGTCTAAAATTTAAGTCTTTAATCCATTTTGGTTTAACTTTTTTAATATGGCTAGAGATAAGGGTCTAGTTTCATTCTTCTGCATATGAATATCCAGTTTGCCTAGCATCATTTATTGAGGAAACTATCCTTTCCCCATTGTATGTTCTTGGCAACTTTGTCAAAAATGAGTTGACTGTAAATGCATGGATTTATTTCTGTTCTGCTATTCTGTTCCACTGGTCTATGTGTCTGTTTTAATGCCAGTACCATGCTGTTTTGTTTACTATAGCTTTGTAGTATAATTGGAAGTCGAGTAATGTAATTGAGCTATTTTAAAAGTACAGAGAAAGTTTACAGGAGTACAAAAAAAGAATTAAAAAATTTGCATTTTCTTCATTTTCTTAACCACCTGGGCACTTTATTGAGGTATCTCATGACCAAAACATTGCATATAAAATAGGAGATTTTGTTCTCATTTTCTTGAAATTTAAAAGAATTAGTGTGGAATGGGAAATATAGTACATGACAATTTCAGATATATTATCTTGCATGGTGTAATCTGGTGTGGCTCACAGGGTTGCTCTTTAGAGTATCTTCTGCTATCAAAATGGTCAGCATCAATGTTCATGTTAATGGCTCTCCCATCCACAACTCATCAAACTCCATACAATTCATCCATTTCAAAACTTCCACCCTATCCCATTTTATTGTCCTTTATTTTATTTTTTTTATTTTATTTTTTAAAGACAGAGTCTTTTTCTTTCACCCAGGCTGAAGTGCAGTGGCACAATCACAGCTCACTGTAACTGAACTCCTAGGCTCAAGTGACCCTCCTGCTTTGTCCCCCCAAGTAGCTAGGACTTCAGGTATGCACCACTGTACTTGGCTTTTTTTTTTTTTTTTTTGGATAGACAAGATCTATGTTGCCCAAGCTGGTCTAGAATGCCTGGGCTCAGGTGGTCCTTCTCCTACTTTGGCCTCCCAAAGTGCTGGGATTACAGACATGAGCCACCATACCTGTCCTTTGTTGTCTTTTAGGTGCTGTCATACCTTAGGTCTACCATTCCATATATTCTACTACAATTTTTTTTATGTAACAACAATATTATATGCTTAATTCATTCTCTTTCTTCCATTAAACCAGATCTTTACTCTCCTTGTGATTTTTACTTCTTTTATAAATGTTTTTCCTTCCTAACTTTTAGGTCCACATTGGATTTATTTCTTCATTTCCTGGATTTCACAGTCATTCATTTTAATGATGATTTTACTAGGGACTTATAATTCCTTGTATCCTTAACATTCTGTAATATTTTAGAAATATATGCAAAATCTTGTGTAAATATTATTCTTTCATATATCTCAGCTATCAAGCATTGATGTAAGTAATAAAACAAAAGTAAATAAATCATCAATAAACAATTCTCAGTGTAATTTCTCACAATTTAAAAAAAAAATCTGACAGAGTCTTCACTTTTTTCTCAGCATCCCTGGGACAATTAGCTTAGTTGATGTTTGAAAAAGACAGAATAGGCTTTTTTTCTTTAGAAACAATCTCAAAACATTACTGGCTTAAAATATCAAACTCTGTAGACCTCATGCTAGTTCATGTAGGTGGTTTTGCTAACCCAGAGTGGTGGACCCTCTGCCTTTCAACAGTGCTTCCATCACAAGACTCAGAATTCTCTACCTCAAGTAATGTGAGCATGTGGGTGTGAGTTAGAAGGAGAACTAAAAATTTTAGCAGTCACTAGAAATATCTTTCACAGTATTCTTACACTTCTCATTCTCTCCAAACCTAAGAACTATTTTCCATTCTTCTCACTCTCTACTTTATTTTGCAAACAGATGATAAACATCATGTCACCCAATTTCTTCCCACTCTACATTTCTCTGAATATTCATTCATCCTTTCTTTTCCTCTGGCATTTCTTCTATTTCAAAAAAGTTAGAACCAAGGGCATATACAATTGATGTTGGAAAAGAGAGAACGGTTGAAAGGACAATAGAAACTAGTTCATGAATCAAAAAGGGATAAGAATTGACAAGATATAATGTGGTAAGGTCACTAGCATGCCTGTTCAGCTGAGGTGTAAAACCTGTAGTCCAGGTAGGAGTAAGTGTCAGGGACTGGGACACTTCATTACAGTAATTGGAGGTGGGGACATAGGAAGAGTAGCATCTATAAGTTTGCCTCCACAACAGTCTTCTATGGTCCTAAAATTGTGTTAAAAGTTGTTTTAGATTCTTGGATTGGCTCTGACAATACCCATTTTAACCCTTTACAGAGTTGAAAAAACAGAAGACCAAAATAACAATTTCTTTCACCACTCATAGCTAGGGTTGGGATATGACTTTGATTCCACCTTTTAGATGCACTCCCATGAGACCTAGATTAGGAACTGAATCATTGAGACAGGCTTGATGTGTTGTATCTATTTTGTTGGCTGAGATCATGAAAGAAATGGCATGATTAGCAGCTTTTTATTCATCAGCTTACTGTAGCAGCAGCAACAGCTTCACCAAACATGGCAGACGTAGTGTGCTTGTACAGTTAGCATGAGAAGCAGCACCTTCCTGATTGCCAGCTTCCTGCAAGGGAGATCACAAACGTCAACAGAAAATGAGTAATTGGTGATGGGGATTGTTTCTAGGAACTCAGCCTAATGCCTTCTCTAGCCTTTCCAATAACTTTGCAAACTCCTAAGTCCCTGTACCATATGTGTGTCAGGTTAAATCAGTTAAAGAAGTTTCTATTGTTGGAAACTCAACCCTGGCCACCATCCTTATTGATAGAAGAACTGGTTGTACGTAATAGAACTTCATGAAAATGGGGATGTAAGGGTTTAAATATGAAGACAATGAGAAGCCACTTACAATTAGAAGATAGGATGAATATAAGATGCAAAAAAGGTCAAATCTTTTGTGGACAAAGTAACTACTAAAACAGACCATTACCGAGGTCACAAAAAATAGAAGGTCTATAGGCTACAATAGTTAGCTTAAAGATGCAAAGTGATAAGTCAACATTTAAAATTTTTGGCCCAAGACATTATCAGAGAACCTAAAGTTTTGTAAGACTGACTTAAAAAAAAGTATCTTATCTTCTTTAGTCTAATGCTGGTTTGGCAAACGGTCAACTTTAGAGTCTGATCCTGTTTATTACTCAATTATAACACAAATTAAATTCATTATGTTAGGTTATTTATTGGGGAAGAAGACCTTAAGAATTGAGATAGTAATCTGGAAATATTTAGATGCTATGAAATACTCAAGTGACCCAAACCCTATCAAGCCTTCCAGCAAAAACAGGCACTCTTGACTTTTGTGTGCACTGCTTAAAGGCCCAGTTATTACCTCACATGGAATAGTATCTTGCAAGGGCCTGCTTTTTCTCTCCATGTTTTATCCTTACAAACTTTCATTGCTCCAAGACCTTTAACTGGGTTAGCAGGTTCCTAGGGGCAATTAAAATTCAAGCCTAGAGAGAAAAGTTCTTGGAACCAAGAAAATTGCAAGTTTTTCTTTCCCTAGTTTATCTCAGAAAAAAATTAACTAAACAGAAAAAAAAATGGAGAAGAAGCTGTAATGAGATATCTGATCAAAAGAGACTGTTTTCTAACATGTTTGTACACTAATGGGAATGATTCAATGAAGAAGGTAAAAATGATAGTATTAGGGAAACAGAGGAACATTTTTTAAATCATTTCCTTAAGTAAGCAAGAGAGAATAAAATCTAGAACCCAAATACAGGGAATCTGAAAAAAATAAACAGTTTATCACAAGTACAAAGGAAGTCAGAGTGTTGGGGCACATGCACAAGCAGATGGTGACTGTGATCTGGAGAGTTTGTGGAGATTATTTTCTGATACCTTAATGGAGGAAGGTTATCAGTGGAGAGCAAAGAAGGAAAAGAAGATGGTGGAAACTCGAAAGCAGAAAAGATGAGAAAGAGTTTTTCTTTAGGAGAATGAGAGAAAGAGAGAGAGAAAAAATGGACAAGAGGAGTTTCTAGCAGCAGCAAGGGGTCATGATCAAAAGCTAGACTACTCAAAGTATTTATGTGTCTGTTTCAACTATGTTCAGGTGCTTGGGTGCAGGTGCAGAGTGGGTGGAGCATTGAATTTAATTAGGATGGGACTTTTCCAATTGATAATAATGAAGCAAGGGATCAGAAAGTCATTTGAGAAGATGTGTCATAAACCGATTATTTTGGCACAGCCAGAGGATTATCTTCTTCTATTATTCCAGCCCATTCCTTGTGATGTTCCAATGCAAAAAGAGTGTGGGATTGTTGAACGTTAGAGTATGGAAAGTGTGCAACTGATAGTAAAGGCAAGGTTCATGTTATGATTAAGAGAGAGAATATTTGAGATGCAGTAGAAGGCAGGACCATTGTAGAAGGCAGGACCATGGGATAGGAGAAGATTTAAAAAACTGAGAAACTAGAGTATTATATTGATCATCTATGTAAATATGGAAATCACAGGAGATTATGACATCATGTAGTTGAAAAAGTGACAGTGAACAAATAGATACAAATTTTCAAAGAATGAGGATGAGTGTCACAGGGGGTTGTAAGTGATAAAAACAAAGTGAGGAAACAGGTGATAGAATTGGAAAACATGAGCTTCAGTGTGAGAACTTTAGGAAGGAGGAAGAGATGGTGTCTGGGTGGCCCTCACGATAATGAGGGATCCCTACAGAACTTGCAAGATGGTGCTTTAAAGGATGTGAGAGAGAAAACAGGTTTTACTTGACAGAACCTCAGAGAAGTCATTGTCCTTCAAGTAAAGCCAGGTGTTAAGGGAAAATCCAAAGAAAAGAGGGAAAGTAGAGGGATATGAGAACTTGGAGAGCTGGGGAGGGATAGAAATGTGTGTAAACAGAGTATAGTCAAAGAAAGACATGACCTTGGTGAGGAAGGATAAACTGGAAATCTTGGACATTAGCAGGTGTCTGATAGACACAAGGGTAAAGGGCATCAGATGACTTGTCCCTGTTGGTTACAAGGTCAATTGTGTTTGTGAGACTTGGAGTGATGGAAGTTAATATAAAAATTCTTACTATGATGAAGAGTTTTGAATTTCACCTTGATTCTGCAGATGGAGGTGTCAAAACCAAAATTAGAGTGGTCTTACTTAAAGACCATCTTTTCTGGCTTACTTTGTTCATATTTATTCATATTAACTAATTTTATTTTATTTTTCATCTTTCTTGAACTATAATGTGTGAGTTTTATTGGTGCTGATTAGCTTCATTTTAGTTCATAGGTTGTGCAAGACCAGGATGGGGTTGTAAACTAAACAAGGAGGAATAAATGTCACCAAGATATAGACAAAGTGAGTCTCTGGATTCCCATTGTAGTAATATGGCAAGTGCCTAGTCATATTGTGTTAGGTAAGAACATGTTGTTATTGGATGAAGTAAAAAGTTCACATGGGGAAGTCTTAAAGAAATTAAGATGGAATGGTAAGCAGAGGCCAGATAACTAACAAACTGCTGACAAGTAGTTTGATGCCCAGAAGAATTTGGGGATATTTTTCAGGTGGGGGATGCCACAGTTAGTTTTTTATTTTTAAAAGAGAAATTAATCTATCCTAGAGAGAAGGCTAGAAGCAATGAAATTAATTGAAATGATAATGCAATCGTGCATGTGAGAGATTTAAAAGACCTACCTAGGTGAGTGGCAGTGGAACCAGAAGCAAAAATAGCTTCAGGTCATATTTAGCATATTTAGAATGAAGATATAGCAGGGATTATTGACTGATCAAATTAGAGATTATGAAAGAAAGGAAGTAAAGAAGTCCTCAGATGTCTGTCTTATGTGACTCAGTGCTTGGTGGTACCTTTCAACAAGTCAGAAGATACATTAAGAGGAGCAAGATGATGGATAATAGCAGTTATTGCGATTATATGTAGGTTGAGTTGATAGTGCATGAAGATATGTAGGTGTATACATCTTGTAGACAGATAGAAATATGGGTCTGGATCTCAGGAAAACAGTCAGGGTAATAAAAGATCCTTGGGAATTATTAGTTCTTTGGTGCAATTGAAATAATTGGTGTTGATGAAAGGCCTAGAGAAAGAAAGTAGACTGCAAAGAGAAGAGGGCCCCCCAAAAAGAAAATTCTTGATAAACATAATATTAAGTAGCTGTAGGAGGAAAAGAATCCTATTGAAGGAGACCGGAAAGAATCATGAAAAAGATTTTTTTTTAAAAAAAGAACCAAAAGACATTTTAGAGGTAAATTATTATTCATGAGTGTCAGATGCTGCCTGACAATGGTACTAAATAAAGACAAAAGGTGTTCTTTGGATCTGGTAATCCCACCATCAGTAATTTCCCTGGCATGCTGGGGTGGAAAGTGGAAGTCAATTTGCGATGCATAGTTAAGAGAATGGGAAAGTAAGAAGAATAAAGAGCAACCATAAAGTTAGAATAATTTTGGCTATAAAGGGAAGAAAAATGTGATGAGAAAAGGGTCAAGAATTTTTTTTATGATGAAATAAAGTTGAGTATATTGACATGGTAACAAAGGAAAAATAAAAAGAAATTCAAGATCCTTAATGCAAAGAGAATAATTAATTGGGTGGATGAGGCCTGAACAAAGGTGAAAGGAAATCAGATCTGTGGCAGACGTAGAGAGATTAGCCATAAACAAGAGACGACGTGATTCTCTACACTTGAGAAAGGAAGTGAAGAGGAAGTGTAGACATAGAAAAGACCCTAGGTAGAGGGAAAAGTTGATAATGCTAACAGAGAAGAACTGAGGGCTGAGAGAAGAAGGTATAACCAGTCTGATAGTCTGAGGACCAAGGGAGAAGTCCAAAAACTTGATGAGGATTAAACACAGGGGAAGTGGAGACAGCAAGTGACAGAACTTTTGCACATGCAAATCACAGGTTTCCTTTCCACCTAAATTCTGACATCATCCTGGTGACCTCAGTGGAGTTGTCACTGACTCATTAGCACCTAGCCTCATAAAACCTTGACATCTTTATCCTCAGTATCCTTTACATCCTTCAGCCTGAGCAGGCCTAAGCTGTGTCTCACTGATCTCTATCAGCCCAGCCTAGCTCAGTGTGTGACAGGAATAATCCCTCAATATAAATGGATGAATGAACAAGATAATCAAGGAATGAAAGAATGGGAGCGTGTGAAGGTCAGAGAATGGGAAAATGAAGTTCAGGTACTCAAAATGTGGGTGCCTACAAGATTTAACTGTGTGAACCTGAGAGTGAGTATAGGGGATGTGCACTTATTGGGGGAAAGGAGGTCCAGGTAAAGGCCAACAGATAGAACTACTGTGTTAGAGGTGCTGCCCACCTAGTGCTAAAGACATTGAGGGTGATAATGACATTGACATGACAGTGTGGTAGGTGTCTATGAATTCAAAAAGGATAGGTGAGAAACCCCCTCGTGGATAGATGCCAGGAATGGACAGAGATGGAGTAAAATATCTTGGATCTCACAAGTCTCAAAAGAGAGAGGTTTACTTGTCTGAACACTATAAGTTTTGAAAATAGCAAAGAGACCCTGGGAGGAGGCTGACCACAGAGTTCAGGAGAATGCACAGCCACCACTGAGCAGGTGGTGAGGAGGAGAATGAACAGCCACCACTGAGGTGATACCTCTGGAGGGAGTCTGGTTGTTCACAAAGCAAGGAGACTTGGGGACCATACCAGGAAGAGACTAAGGTGTTTGGATTTCAGCAATCGAAGCGAAGTGTGTTGAAAGAATAATCCAGGGAGGGAAGAATTACAGATCTACGTGGAGATAAGGGTGTAAGAGGAAGAAAAACAATGGCTGGAGGGACTTCCCTTTTGGGTGGTGGCTGAGGGTGGTGGGGCGGGAGGTATGTACGGTGAAGTTAGCTGGCCTGGAAGTTCTGAATGTTCCTCTGAAGCAGAATCTCCTCAGTCCCGCTTTAGGCTGGGTCTGGATGGTTCTGGTGACCTGGGTTTAGTCACCAACTAAGGTTGTGACTTAGATTCCAAATTGAATCATGTCAGGAAGTTCTGTTTCTGCTTAAAAGCTCCTTCTTTAGGTGGGTTGAGGGCATGAAATAAACAGGTATCATAAAATAGTGTTAAATTTTATGAATGAGGTCTCTTATACTTTATTTGTACAGAACAAGTCCCAGATTTTGAAACATCTGTCTGTAATACTTAGCTGAATGTTCACACTAACTACTTGCTAATACATTTCTGAATTAATTTGTATTTTGGGTTAAGGCTTATACAAGTTAGTCAGATATATAAGATATTACAAGATATTTCAATAGTGTAATTGCCATAAGGAGTCTTTCAATAAGTAAACATATTTTTTCACTATTTTTTCAATAAGTAAATGTAAATAGGGTTTATATTTTAAATTTTCATTTACTGAAAGTGTCCAAAAGTGGATCTACGCATAAATAAAAATTGATGTACCTCAAATTTCGCTTACTAATAACATGGCGTCATTTTCATCTGTGAAAATTCAAATCATACTTATAATCTAAAATAGGTAAAAAATTAGGAAGGTAATAAAAATCTATGACAAGTAGTTAACTCAAGTGGAAAGCTTTCCAGTGTTTTAGCAGAAGTTAGGTTCTTGGTCTGTTTTATGAATGTATGAATTTATGAACATATGTAACATATCTTTAGATATTTTAAAGCAATCTCAGACTCAATTCTAATAAATTAAAATAAATGATGTATTCTCCTTAAAATATGCATGATTGTCCCCATAAGAGGAAAACATTGGCAAGTATCAGTTAGTGTCACACAAAGATACTCTGATACAATGAATAAATTCTCCCGGAATGTTTAAAAGCACCTGGGTGGGACAGGTGCTGCTCTCTGGCTTTGGGCCTTTTACAAAAGTCAATTATCTGTTAAGTCATCTGCATTCATTTCCCAGGTTAACCAGGAAACCGTGATTGCCTGAGGGATGACTTGCGTCATACACACCAGGAAGTTTGAACTGTAGCCAGACATACAATTAAGATGTTCCAGGATAGCTATTATTCTGAGTTCAGGCTAATTCCACTGGCACAAGTCTTCTATAGGAGGAATTCACTCAATAGTCCATGTTTTAACTCACAGAGTTAATATTTCTGTAGTTCATGTTTTTATTTACAGAGTTTTCATCAAACAGCTTATGTTTTAGTTTATAATTTTTCTTAGTGTTGTGATCTTAAAGATAAGGTTCAGATAAAGGAAAGTTACTGTTTATGCTTTACAACTATTATTTTCATGAAATTTGTGCACGAAAGTAAACAATTTTATCTATATATTTACAAAAATTGCTTATATTTATCTAGGTCCAATTTCCATCAAGTTTAGGCTATAAATAACAATATGCTTACATTGTTGCTTCAGTAACTCAATTAGCATAATGTTTTACTAAGAAAATCTTTAATTTCCATCCTGGAAAACCACGCGAAAAGTAATACAATCACAGTAAAGTTAAAAATGAAACATTTAGAACATGCTGTGGCAATAAAGAGTGTCTCTGATGTAACACTTCCGAGTTAAGAAGTTCTTCTTGGAGGGTGGATCCACTGAAGAGGCATCTGGCCAAGTCTCATGGAAGTATTTGTTGGAGCCTCTTCGCGGATTTTCTGTGGGGGCGACTCTGATTAGAATTCTTTGCCAATTGAGATGCTGTTAAGATTTGGGGTTGTGCTTCTTAATTACCAAACCTTTCGGTCAGATTGATTCTGTCATGCTGGTTTGGAACTACTCAGGTAGCTAAAATAAAAAGAATTATATCTTCCTGAAGCAAATGCAACTTTAAAATGTGTTATATATTTATGGAGGGAAAATAAATATGCAGGTTTTGTTTCAATTATTGGTAACTCCAATGCATCTGACTGTACCTTTTATAACTATATAAAATTAGATAATAACTGGAATAAAACCATGGAAGAGTAAAGGATAAGATTATGGTGGACTGAAATAAGGGTTGATTTGACAGCCATGTGCATTTCATAACTACTGATACTCTGCTTCCTGTGCTTCACCTATTGGAAGGATTCATGAGTCAAGGCCAGTCGTCATTCTTTTCCCCCAGTTCCCTGGGTGTTGCCACTGGTTCAGAGACAGAAGACTGAACCAAGCTAGACCAGTGCATTGAGACGTATGGAGCTTCACGTAACATTGAGTCTTCCCGCTTCAGCGACAGGACTAGTTAGACAAGTTGAGGCCATATTGAGAAGACTTGAGTGCAACTGGGAAGGACAGAAATCAGCAAAGATGTGCCAAAATGAGAACAGAATGAAGAATCTGGAAGTCCAACCCCCCAATCCTTAAGGCCTGGTTTATCACAGCTCTCTCTTGAGTTCTGTCAGTTCCCTTCAAAGCTTTCCCAGGTACAGAAGGCAAGGAGGTGGAGCTAGAACATGAAGAGCAGATGTGGGAGAATTCTTACACATCTTCATGTGTGTGAGCAATGTCATCAATGAAATAATGCAAGAATGTTGTCTAAAACAAAGATTCTCCTGAGGTATGCATTACTAGACACTTAATCATATTAAAATACTGATCATTGATTCAATATTCACAGAATTATGGGGCTGGTGGGGCATCCCTTTAGCCACTGTCACTTCATTGCAGACCCTCGTGGAAGACGCCCAGTAAGGAGCAAGGGAACATCTGCTTACACTCTCTTAGTGTAAACACAGTCTCACAAGGCAGGATATTTTAGTGTTTTCAGATATCTCATAAATTTTTTCTCTATGTTGAGCTGGAACATGCTGATTTGTAACTTGATGCTAGCTCTATTCCTGGAGTACATAGAACTAGCCTGTTTCATCTGGCACACAAAAACTTTGAAATATTTGGAAATAGCTCTCATATTGTTTTCATGTTGTCTCTTCTCCAAAATAAACATCCCCACTTGTTTTAAATATTTAAGTACACAGACCCTAGAACTGAATTTAAGGTATCTCATTTGGGTAAAATCTGCCATAGACAATAGAATTATTCATTTCCAATTCCTAGCTCCAATGATGCTGAAAAACATGCATGTTCAAGTATGTAAGAATTTGATTAAATTAACAAAAAAATACTAGTTACATTTTCTGATTATATAGTTGATATAGATGCCTTGGGAAAAAATTTAGAAAATCAAAAAGAAAAAATCCAGAAAAACTTAAAATGGACAATGCTAGCTAAATAAACATGACTTAGATACTTTAAAGTTATGAAAGGGGAACCCTCAAAAAATTCTAATGCAGAGTGATAACATAGCACAGTCCTCCACCATCTCCAAAATGTCTATTGCAGCCACAGACATATGACCAAAACTTCCACTGTAAGTTTGACTATCTAGTTTTTCTTTTTCTTTTTTATCATCCAATTTCTTCTTCACTTCCTTTTTTTTTTTTTTTTTTTGGCCTTTATAAATATTCTACTGTGTATAGGATTCTAGATTTTTTTTAAGAATACTGGGTTTCAGATATGCAATGTACCAAATAAATCAGATTTGACACTTGAATTAGTTACCTGTAACAAATTACCCCAACAGTTAGCCAGCTTTAAGTAACAAACATTTATTATCCCACATAGTTTCTGTGGGTTAGGACCGGGAAATGCCTATCTGGGTCGTTCTGGCTCAGTTCTCTCAGGAGGCTGCATTCATGCTGCGTGGGCTAGTACCACAATCTTATCTCAGCCTTTAACTGTGGCTGGAGTTTCCAAGCTCACTCTCGTGGTTCTTAGCAGACCTCAGTTTTTGATGGCCGTTGGCCCAAAGAGGCTTCATTTTTCTGTTGGTTGGCCTGCTCCGTAGCTGCTCACAGAACACCAGCTTGTTTTTCCCAAAGAGGCCAAGATGGCAGGCACAAGATTTTATAATCAAATCTATGAAGTGACATGCCATCACTTCTGTCACTATTGGTCATGCAGACCAAGTCTGGGACCATGTGGGAGAGCACTGCACAAGACTGTGAAGACCAGATGGCAGAGATCATGGGGGCCATCTTGAATGCTGGCTACCCCAAGACTGCATAAAACAATGATGTTTTTAACTATGCCAGGAGACCAGAAATTCATTTAAACTTTTTATCTTGCTGTGGAAGTTAGTTATTAATAAGTATTATCTCTTCTATGATTTGAAAGATAGTGGCATCCGCCTCTACACAAAATTGTGTCCTTGTAAACATAATTTGAAAACTGACAAATAACTAATACCTTCAAAATAAAATGCATGAAAATACCATTTATTTCACCAAAAGAGACATCTGCTTTTACTTATTAACTACTTTTGTAATATTTTTATGGTGATAATGCTCTGAGAAAATCATTTTATTTCTGGAATTTGACAATATGTAAAAGCCAGCAATACCAAGGCTGAATCCTCAAACATAAATTTGTTGCTGAACTTGGATTTTATTAAACTTAGCCTATATTAGAAATTTATTCCAATATAAATGCATATTTATTGAGTGCCTGTGTTATGCCAGGCACTTCCTCTGTTAGGCACCTCACAATAGGTCATCATTTCTTTTCATCTCCACTGTGCACAGTAGAAGCCAGGACAGTGACCATGAGGATATGGCCATAGGTGCCCTGTGCTGCATCACCCAGAGGCCAGAGAGGACTCAGACTTACTGATGCTAAACCACAGGCAGCACTTTCGTCCTCACACCCAATTCATTATGACTGACAGTATTTAACCTTAGACTTGATCAGGCTTAGGTATAAAAAATGAATATTATTATTCATACCCTTAATTCCATTTAAAATAATTTTTTAAAATTTATTTTTATTTTATTTTATTTTTTAGAGACAGAAGCTCACTCTGTCACACAGGCTGTAGTGCAGTGGCAGGATCATAGCTCACTGCAGCCTTGGACTCCTCCCGATTCAGCCTCCTGAGTAGCTGGGACTATAGGTGTGTGCCACCATATCCAGCTAATTTTTTAATTTTATGTAGAGATGGAGTCTCACTATGTTGTCCAGGCTGGTCTCAAATTTCTGGCCTCAAGTGATCTGACCACCCTGGCCTCCCAAAATGCAGACATGAGCCATTCCACCTGGCCTGAAATAATTTTGTCTGTTTGTGGGACTAGGTCTGTTATTTTATTGTTTGCTTTTGTATTTGATAACATTTTACTTAATTACCTGTAATATGATGCTTCCTGGTAGCACAAAAGTAAGTGTTATTATACAATTTATGTCCCTTAGATCTCTACAATCTGGTAGGAGAGAAGGAAGCAAACAGCCACATGTGGTCAGTACTGTGTATAGTAATCACTGACTATGTGCCAGGGAATGTTCTAGGCACTGGGAATGGTGTTGAAGAGACTCGCACGTCTATCTATATTTATCTGTCTATATATCTATTGATCTATCTAGCTATCTATCTAATCCCCTGTCATCTATTTCCCATCTATTCATCCATCCATTCATGTATTCGTCTATGCTTCTGTCTCCTTTCTATGTGTCATTTTATTTATCTATATTGTGGTAAAAGAGATATTATTTACAACCCAAACTGATTTTTATAGAGACTGAAGAGAGAACATAGAAACAATCTTTGGAAACACAAACTGAAGCCTAGAACTAAAAAGTAGAGTCTATGTTTCTTTGTGTAACAAAATCCATAAGAAATGAGATATCCTAGAAATTGAAAATCCCACAGCTCACATGAGAAGAGGAGTGGAGTTAAATATAGAAGAATAGAGGCAGGAAAGAAAAGTGGTTGGTGAGAAATTTCTGCTGCTCAAGTGTCTGAAGAGCTTCTACAATCAGGCATACCTAGTATTCCACTTTCAAGGTTGGTTTTTGTTTGCATTTTTGTTACCTAAGCTCTCCTTATCAAACCTCTGGTAGAATCTGCTACATGTAGATTTCATGATGAGAGATTGGGATGGAAGTGAGGGATTAAGGAAAATGAGTGGTAACCTACATCTGAGTTAACAGGAAATAGATGCAAGAGAATCAGCCACAAGAGATGAGGTGTAAGACCCAGAGTTACAGGTGACTAATAAAGAAAAATTCCAAATATGAAAACATCTTTTGGAAAGTGATGAGTTTTCCAAAAAACAAACACAGAAACAAACATATACTAGAATTTTTCTTCTAATTATATTTAATTCTCACCAGACAAATGAATTTCAGCTAATATTTAAGTTCCATATTTTATTAATGGTTGCTCCTCTAGTTGAATGATTATGCCTTCCTGGAATGTATGATACTGCATGCCTTTGTATGCATGAGTAATGAGTATCAGTGGTTTAAAGGGTTGATAGAATAAAGGCAAGGATTTTCTTTGTCCAGTAGGTTCTAATGGCTCTTACTCAATATAAACATAGACTCATACCTTCCAAACACACAATCACAACTCTGTGGCAGGCAAGGCTGCACCAAACCAGTCAAGATTCAAGGATCCAGTCCTGTTTAGGCATAATCCAGGGATAATTGCTGCAGTTCCCTTCCCAAAGTCCTGCACGTTTATACCACTCCCCTAAATTAGACTCGTGTTGTAAACTGTAATAACTCCAGCAGAAGTGATGCAATCGCAGTCTTTATGGGATGACACCTGCAAACATCCATTTCAAGTTGCTCTGCTTTCTGCCATAAGTAGTTTTGGAAGACATTCGAAAGTGTAGTTTTACACTGAAGTGGTGTTTAAAATACAATAGCAAATCTGCCAAAAGCAAGAAGAAGCAATAATAAGGCTGCTTCAAAGGAACTTCCTGAAATTCAGAGAGGATCATTAGACTAATTGAGTGGATATTAGACTAAAGCCTTTAACAACACCTGCAAGACCTACTCTGTTTGCTTACAGATAATTACAAAGTGAGGGAGAACACAGACTTACCCATCCTATTGCCTTTGGTAATTCTTCCTCAAATTATAAGATATGCGTAAGATTAATCTGGTGTGTGTATAAGATACAGGATCCTGGGCCCCATCCCAGATGACCTTATTAAATAAATCTGGGATGGGATGCAGAGACGTCCATTTTGAAAAAGTATTCCAGGTGTTTCTCATACAATTGATATAGGGTACCAAAAGCAGTCAGTGAAATTTAAGAAATTTACAGAGTAAATATATTCCATCTTTCCCCCAAATACTTCCTCTTTTGGTCCACGAATGCTTAAAATTTCTTGTTTTTTTTTTTTTTTTGAAACTTCTTTAAGATCAGGCAGATCCTATCAACCCTTAATCAGAGAAACAGCAGCATCTAGTAATTTCCAGATGTGAGATATAAATGTCTTAGAGGTTGTGGAGAATGTGTTCTCTGAAAATAAGAAGGCTGACTTTGTTAACAACTGGCATTTAAATCCCTGAAACCATAATGCCTCACATAACAGAAAAGGATTCCCTTTTCTCCACACCATTGCCAACACTTTTTATTTTTTGTCTTTTTGTAAAAGTCATTCAAACAGATGCAAGGTGTATCTCATATTGGTTTTGATTTGCATCAAAAACCTTATCAGACATATAGTTTGCAAATATTTTTTCCCATACCATAGGTTGCCTTTTCATTTAATTGTTTTCTTTGCTGTGCAGAGCTTTTTGGTTTGATGTAGTTTAAGAGGTTTTGTTTTAAATGTCTCGCGACATCTAACCCTTGAATAGTTTGTGCTCACTAAGTACTTGTTAATATACTGATGGCTATGAGGAGCTTACTAGTTAATGAGTCAGACAGGGTACACTTTCAAATATTTACATGTTGGAGATAAGAAAATGTAATATGAGCATAAAATCATAAAGTCGATTAAAACACTAGAGAAAGATTTCTAAGAATAGCTGTGACAATAGAACTATTATGAAAATTCCTTGACAGATCCCAAAAGAAAAATCTGTACATCCTGGTATTCAAAATCCTCCATGTTCTGAACACTTAACTTTTCCAAACGTATCTCAAATTGCTTCCTGTTGTGCATACTTGAGTTCTGATTCACATTTCCCTGGATATACCTTGAGGATTTCCATATTTATAACTCTACTTGTGCCATCTTTTCAAAGCTTCTTTCACTTGTTTTCATTCCTGGGAATCCCATTCTTTCTCAAGGTCTGTTTCAATGTCCCCACCAGAAGCATTACTTGCTCACACTCCTAATCCAAGCTCTCTCTCTCCTCTGCACTTCCAAAGCACTTTGATCTCCTAATGGCAGTTATCAGAGTTTACATTGTATTGCTTTGCTTCTCTGAATTATTGTGATTATATATATCTATGGGGTTTTTTTTGCAATGACTTCTCTGTGGTGCAGGAGACCTTACAGTTCTCATTTTACACAAGCAAGAAACATTTATTACATAAATTGTTAAAATAATAAAATGAATGATTTCAATTTTGATCTAAATTATTTATGGATTTGAAAAGTTTGTTTAAGTTTTTTAATGTCCTTGTTGAGGATGTTCTTACCCATAAACTAAAAATGTCCACACCTGCCTTGCAGGATCAGTACAAAGATGAAGTGAGAACATTTATGCAAAGAACTCACATACCCTTAAAAATGTCAAAGACATTCCTGTAGATATAAAGAAATAGGGAAAGTAGAAAACAAAAAACTTAAGTTGACATTGGTATATGAATACTAATATTAAGGGATGACTGAAGTAAATGAAGTCAACTGAGACTTTTTTGAAAAAGTTACAAACATCACTTATTTGCTCACGATTCCATGGGGTAGCAGTTTGGGCTAGGATCAGCTAGGATGTCTCTTCTGCTCCATATGGCTTGACAAGGCTCACTCATATGTCAGGGACCTCAGGTGGAATTGCTAGAATGGCTGGGATGACTTAGGAGGCTGTACCCCTCTCTCTCTCTCTCTCTCTCTCTCTGTCTCTCTCTACCTAGGCTGTTATCCTCCACCAGTAGAGTGTGGGCTAATAACATGATAGGTGCATTCCAAGAGAGCAGGATTCCATTACACTCCGCTGTTTAGAGCAAGTCATGAGGCCAGTGCTTATTCCAGGGCTGGCTGGAGAAATGGACCCCATGTCTTGGTGGAAGGAACTGCAAACAATTGACAGCCATCTGCATTCTACGACAATAGAGAAGAAGGTATGGAGAAGGCAGGGCTTAGCAAAGCAATGAATCAACCCAGAGTGTGCTCTAGATTTAGAGTGCACATGTGTAGTTAATGGAACGTGAGACAGGTTGAACCCGCGTGTGTGCACTTAAAATAGTAATGTATAGTTGTAAAGAGAGAGAGCTGAGGAAGGAAAAGTAAAGAAGATAAGGGATAATTGAAAGTAGATCATAAAGCTATGAGCTGCAATAAAGGAAGTGAAATGATAACAGCCATGGTTGGAGATGAGAATCCATGCTTTTCTACTCAAGAAGCATGGAAGGGAGGAACTCACAAGGTGAGAAGAGGGCAAGGGGTCTATCTCAGCAGGCCAGGCAAGTGGCCATTGGGTTAAAGTTAGTGGGTGTAAATAAGGGAGAAAAAGGGTGGTCAGTGATGCTTTAGAGCACAATGAGCAAGATAGGGAAGGTAGAGAGCATGGCAGGAGGCATCTAAAGAGATATTAGAAGAATATATAATTTGTCATCCAAATTTGGATTTTTGAGAGTTAAAGGGGGTGATATTAATTATTACTCCAGCAAAACAGGAGTTAAACTAGGATGCACAGTCAACCATGTCGTATTCACAGAGGACTAAATGAATTGTGACACTCAGGAAGGTAAAGGAAAATTGGTAAAACCTGAAACTTAGAAAAACCTAATGAATATTATTTTTGCTAAAGTTTAAGGCCAAAAGGGCATGCAAGTGAAATGCTTTATGGAGAAAGAAAGCAAAAGAACTACAAAGAGCTTAACCTTGGACTGTTGGGAGATAATAATAGTAATTATGTATTACATTTACATAATGCTTTATGATTAAAATACTTTTACAGGCACTGCCTCATTTTATCCTCATAGTAGCCCTTCCAGGTAGAGAAGGTGGTTATTATCATCCTTATTTGAAGAGGAAGTGTGCTACACAGAAGAGAGCATGCTCTGTCAAGATGCCTTGATATGGAGGGGAGGAACAGTGATCTTGGAAAGGTTTTGTAACCTCTTTGAGCATTAGTTGTTTTTGATCTATAAAAATAATAATGAGAATTAAATAGTCTCCATATGTACAGTTTATTTATATAGAATTTAATTTATGCATACATATAATGTCCACTTATAAGCATATAGCATATGTTGAAAATGTTTATTCCCTTTCCACACTTTGTAGACGAGAAAACTGAAACTCATTTTGGTTGAAAGAGCCACATAATGAACTCAAATCTCCTAGTTCAGGGCTCTTTCTACTAAGCCATTTGCCCTTTATTGGCAGTAGAAACAACAGGAATGAGTGAGTTTTCAAAGGAAGTAAGTACATATGTGATCTAGGGAAGGAATACAAAAACAATTGTGTCTTTAAAAACTCTAAGGGAAAGAGTTGTCAATGCATTATTGGGCATTTACCCAAAAGAACAAAAACCATTCTATACAAAGACATCTGCACCTGAATGTTTATAGAAGCACAACTCACAATTGCAAAGATTGGAAACAACCCAAATGCCCATCAATACATGAGTGGATTAGTAAAAATATGTATACCATGGAGTATTACTCAGTTATAAGAAATAACAGTGATATAGAATCTCTCTATATGTTCTCCTGGAAAGAGTTGGAACCCATTCTACTAAGTGAAGTATCCCAAGAATGGAAAAATAAGCACCACATGTACTCACCAGCAAATTGGTTTCTCTGATCATCACCTAAGTGCACATTTGGGAATAACACCAACTGGGTGTCGGGCAGATGTGGGGAGGGGAGGGGATGGGTGTATACCTACATGATGAGTGCGATGTGCATTGTCTGGGGAATGGACACGCTTGAAGCTCTGACTCGGTGGGGGGTGGGGGGGAATGGGCAATATACATAACCTAAACTTTTGTACCCCCATAATAAGCTGAAATAAAAAAAAGAGTTGCCAATAATAATTTAAGAAAGGCTAAAAAAACAGTGGCGAGATTATTGAAACAAATTTTGACAATCTCGATGAGTCCAACTGTTTTAGAATATTGAAAACAGAGGACGTTTCAGGGGATCCAAAATGCAATATAAATAGAAGCCCAAAGCTGAAGGGAGACAGGTCTGAGTTCAAGTTGAGGATGGTGGATCAGATGAGAGGAGTAATATTAATAGTTGATGCCAGAGAAGGTGAGTGAAAAGTCGAAGGGCCAGTCTTCTGTGAGGTAGGTGGATTTCAGTCCGGATAATCGCTGATGGGTGTCGTGAGGTCCTGTGTCAGACCAGATAGAGGTGAAGAGGAGTTGGCCAGAGGGGCGACCACTCTTGGCCTCAATTTCCTCTGTGATCCTTTTCAGTCTCATAATTCTCTGATTCTGACCAAGCCATCAGCTCTAGGTAGGAGAGGAGGGAGAAGGGCTTTCTAAGTAGCAGTGATGTCTACAGTGCTTCTAAGAATATTCATCACCAGTGAAATATTACTGCTCTAAGAATCATTTTCCTCCAGGGAAAACTGAATATTCCTTTCTTTCCCTCTGTACCCACTGAAATTCTCCCTTCCAGCACCATAGTCCCTCCTGCCCCCACTTTTGTTTGTTTGTTTGCACTGTTTTCTGGCTTTACCTTCTCTTTGTTATCAGCTACTTTTTATACTTTTAGTTCCCCTTTATTATGTCTTGTCGATTTGTTTTCTCAGAATCTATTTGACAAATTTATTTCTCCCAAATCTGTATCCACATTCAACCCTGTTATTCAGAGCATATGGAGATATTAATGTCCTGATGAAAGCACTCTTTGTCCCTCGGGTAGCCCAGCCATGATAGGATGTCTAATACATCTTTATTGCAGTAAAAGTTTTAGTCATGTTGCTATAGTCATGTCCATTCCATAATTTGCTTCTTACTAAATATTGTATTAAGTATTTCTCACCAGCAAATTCTGAACTTTATTAATTGCAGTCTGAATTCAGGCTGAAAGGTTTTTGTATCATGTTTTGTCTGCAGCAGTTCCTAAATGAGTAATTTTTTTCCATTAAATAAATATTTTCTAAGAAATAATCCTGTTACAAGAATACTAGAAACACAAAACTTTTTAGACCCACTTAGGAATCAAAGTCCTGATTTCCCTTAGATGAGATGCTTCATATTATGATTTGCTTAAAACTTTATCCATTCATTAATTCATTTTCTCAGTAGCCAGTTGCCATCTCCTGTGTGTGGTGTTTTGGCATGCAATTATTAAATATTTCTAAAAACTGACCTGAACTTTTGTTGCATGGAATACAAACTTAATCTTACTCTATGAGGGTACCTAGTTTTCCCAGGACTGTATCTAAGTTCTGTGGCTTCATGTAAAACCAAGTCATTGATCTGATACTTAAAACCTTCAATTATTCACTTTGAATTCTGCTGAGACGTCCCCATTTCAGAATGATTTTCAGTTGTATCTGTCAGATGCAACCAGGAAAACCAAAATCATTCTAAATATTAAAAGTAGTAGACTTTAATAGAAGGAATTGCTTACATAGGTTATGAGGAGAGTTGTGAAACCAGAGAGAGGAAGGACATGGAGACTCCTGTACACTAACAACAGCAGAGAGTTGCTACTTCCCTGACTGTGGAGGAACAAAAAAAGGCAGTATTGCAGGGATGAGGTTCACTTGGCAGAAGGCAGAAGTTAGGCCTAAGTTGGTCCCTTTTGGCATAGTTGGGGGTGTGGGGAAGAAACATAGTCATTTCTGCCCTTCAATTTCTCACTAGTGCCTCCTATTGGCTGAACCTAGCAGGTGGTAGTGAACACGGGAGCCTGGAAAAGACAGTCTCAGTGGCCTTTGTCGTGTATTTGACTCCTGGAGCAATACACCACTCCTCCATAAGAGAAATTGCTTTAAATAATGTGTCCGGTCAGCACATTTTTATTACTTATACTTTAATAAACATTTTTATAGACATTACTCTGAAGAAATTCCAGTGAGCTCATAACAGGTTAGGGTCACTCAAGCTAGCTATTGTTTGTGCCTCCCATTTCTGTAGCACAGAAATTGTGAAGACATAGAAATAGACCTTGAGTTACCTTAATTCTGTCATTTTATCATGACTGGAGGTTTTCATTTGTGCTAAAATTTAAAACGGTAAACCAGAGTGGCTGGAGAGTGATTATTTGAAAGTCATGCCTTGCCGAATCTGAATCTGAGGAAAAAACCCTCATTTACTTTTGCAGCAAATACGTGAAGCCAAGTCCACATGCATCAGGGCTCACTGTAGCATAGATAATGTCTATCTGGTCTGTTTATTCATCTGCAGCATCGATAACTTCTATCTATCTGTCCATCTGTGGCATAGGTAACATCTATCCATCATCTATTTATCACCTATGTATCAATATATCACCTATCTTTGTATTATCCATCTATCATCTATCTGCCATCTATCAATCATCTGTCTATCCATCTACCTGTTGATCTATCTTTTATATATATATATATATATATATATATATATATATACATACACATGTTCTCCTGCCATACCACAGACTGGATGGTTAAACAACAGAAACTTATTCTCTCATAGTTCTGAAGGCTTCAAGTTTCATATCAAGGTATTGGCAGGGTTGGTTCCTTCTGAGGGCTGTAAGGGAAGAATATGGCCCAGGACTCTCTCCCTGGCTTGTAGATGACTGTCTTCTCCCTATGTCTCTTCACATTGTCTTCCCTCTATACCTGTGTCCAAATTTTTTCCTTTTATGGTAATACCCATCATATCAAATTAGGCCCACCCTAATGACCCAATATCTAGCTGGTTTTATCACTGTTTTTCAATTCTTTACAGATAGAATAAAGAATAGTCTGTACCTGGGGAGAAGCACTCTTACCACCAGCTTTTGGCACACACTGCCCACCCCGTGTGCATCAACCTCTATAGGACACAGATTAGAAAGCAGAAGGGCAAAGAACACATCTGAGAGCAAACACGCCAGGCCATGGATGGGCCACCTCTGTGTCCATGTGCGGTACTGCTGTGTTCTCACTTAGTCCCAGTGACCAGGGGCGATGTTCTGTGCCCCTCTTGGATGGGTAGGTAATATTCTCCTGCTCCCATGGTGTTCGAGCTGTGGAACACTTGGCAAGATTATCTTATAGGCTGTCAGACTGAATACATCACAAAGATGTCTCTTACCCCCCAACATCATGAGGTCATGGGGAAAACTCTGTTGACACCCTCAGCTCCTCCTGAGTCAGTACTCAGATCCTTTCTGCACTTGGAATCTCAAACCCATCTGAGAGTCCGTCATGTCCGTGTGCCCCGGTCTTCAGGCAGTGGATAAAGGAGTGGCCACCAGGCCCCTCCCACAGGCACACTGATATCTAGATCCTCTAAACTCTGCTTCTTATTTTACCTTCACCCAAGGAAATCATTTTATAATCTTAAGTATGAAGAAAACATGGTTCTCACCGAACCATGTTCTTCTTTGCCCACAATCTCGGCAGAATTTATGCTTTTCAGACTCAAAGATAAAGAACTGTCTTTACATCTCTGAATCTCACTGTTTCATGTCTTCTCTGGGGGAGAAGGGGATCCATATTAGCTAAAACCTCAAGCTATTATATGACATGCATATTGTTTCTTAATCATTTCTCATGTGACTGACTTTGGCCAAGTCATATAACCTTGTAAGTTTCAGTGCTTGTACTTGGCATGTGTTGATAATGATATCTATTCTGTCTATAGTACATGGTAGTTGTGAAGAGCAAGAAAGCCCAACAAAATGTTTTTATATATATGTCAAGATTTTTTGCAAATTAAAATGATTATTAGTGTGCATTTAATTAAATTTATAAACTGCAAAATTGTTAACTCTTTTAAAATATCTTCAACCATGTGTGGCTGGATAATACTATGTGTTGTTAATTTATTTTTTCCCCCTTTATATAATACTCTTCCCCTTTCCTTGGTCTTCATTCCAGGTGGTCAGTCATGCACGTCCTGAGCATATAGCAAACCCAAGGTAAGAGTAGCCTAGAAGAGTTTCAGCCTAGCATTTTTGCTCATGAACACCTCTACGAAATTGAAGAGGTTTTTTTGTTTGTTTGTTTGTTTGTTTACAATGGAAAAGGAGAAGGAAGGTTGTGGATGCAACATTAAATATATATGTTATGGGGGAAGCAACCATTTCCTTCACCACTGCTTGTGGATAGCTGGTAACCAGGTCAGCAGGTCAGGTTCCTGGCCACGACGCTGAGAAAAGGTAGCATAGATCATCTCAGCACCAGCTTTATTGGTATTTTTCAAAGTTCCCCCCAAAATTTCAATAGGCCACCAGGATTTAAATCCACTGATTCAAGCATCCCAAAAACAAGAGTCTAAAAAAATAAAAAAATGGCCAAGCAGAGCAGAATTGACAGAGCTGAGAAGCCTAAAAGTCTATGTGGGCAGGTGCAATAGACATCTTCTCAGCTACCTGCAGACTGATGATTGTGGACTGATCCCTTGAAACCACCACCGAACACTGCTGATCTCTGCAAAAGCCCCCAGGAACCATGTAATATGTGGGGAAGCACCTGAAAATTTGAATTTAAGTTAAATTTTAGAAAGTAAAGTTACATTTCTTGCACATCTGGATTTGTAGTAGGAGATGTAGTAGGATTTGTAATCCATCTTGAAATTCATGGAAAAGTAATAAAATTTATTTTTGGTGCAATTGGAAAAATATTGCAGCAGAGGGGAGGAGACAGAAATAGTTTTTCCCAAACTACACCATGATTAATGAAAGAGCAAACAACAGAATTCTTAGTTCTTAAAATTTTGGCCCATATTCAATAACTAGCATTATCTTATGATTCTACCAAGGTATTACACCTTTTTACTCTTTGATCCTCTGTCCAACAGAATAACAAGCGTCCTCATTTGGAAGAAGGAACCCATCTTACAAGGTTGATTACTTCTAGGTGAGCCAAAAGGTAAGACAAATGATTCTATGATGACCTTTAAGCATATATCTTGCTTGTCTTGATGGCTTACTTAAATGACTATATAAGACAAATGACTCGTCTCCAACACACCCAATATTAGGCCTTTCTGAATTAAGTGTGATAAAGGAAACAATCTTAGGAAAAATCCATGTCAATCACTGTTGTTCTTATTTTTATTGCTAATATTTGAAGATATTTACACTATGTGGTACTTATTTAAATATGACTAACATTTTAAATATGGTTTTATATTACCAAGGGTTTGACTCACTGAAGTCTTGCTGGTGGTTTGTGGAATAGAATGAAGGTTTGACATCAACATCTAGCCTTGAGTTATCACTGATTTAATGTTTCAGAGTTGGTACATGATCATTTGAGGACAGAAATTCATTCTCAAATTGACCATACAGTTAAATATATCAACATCAATGTAATAAGTAAGTATTATATTTTATTTTTTTGTTATAATAAAGATGAACATGCAATAAACATTTGGTGAACAAATTTAAGCTTTTCGTTACAATTATAGGCCATAAATTAAATGTTTTTATTACAAAATAAACACAATATTTGGAGTTAGAACTGAATATATAAACATTGATTGATTCACAAGATATTAGAGCTATTCAGAAACAATCCATAGTAGTGATTTTGCCTCATAAACACTCTCTACCCACTCCCACCCCATCCACCCACCACACTTTTAACTCTGATATTGGTGTGTACACATGGGAAGTGGAGAATTGAGAAAATAATGCATATAACTCAAGCAAAACAAAATACCTTCACAATACTTGTTTGTCAGAGAATTTCGAAATAAAGTAATTTATTTTAGCCTGAGTAATTGCCTGAATCATTACCTTAATTCTGCATTTCGTTTCGCACGTTAAGACCTGTGCAATGACTAAAGAATAAAACAAAGAACTGAAATCATTCCTTCAACACCCAAACCTCAGTTCTCTAAGTGGGACTGTATACCCTCTTGATAGGAATTGAGTATTTATAGCCTTCTATTGATGTGCCTTAGCAAGATAGATATTTCTATTTGCTTGTAGGTACAAATCATAGTATACAACAGCATATTATTTTTCATTTATAAATTATGTTCCTCTAGATATATACTTCTAAGTAAGTTTAACTGTATAAAATAGAGACCTTAAGATCCATCTTCTTAAATGTTCTAAGAGAAATCAAAGCTCTCTTTTCCCTAAAAGTGTTTAATTTTTAGTTTGAGTTTCCTAAAGGAATAACATTTTCCTTGAATGGCCATTTTCATATTTTGATAAATTCAACTAAAAATCATTATTTGATGTCTCTACAATTTTCCAGTATAATCACTAAAAATAAAGTCACCATTTAGTTGTTACTAGATAGTATGAGAAATAATTTGGAGGAAATATAACAGGCTATCTTTTAGAAAATGCTTATGCATTATTGCTATGGATTACCAATTGCATTTTTAGACATTATCAGATAATATATAATGGTAAAAAAAAAAACAGTAGTCCAACATTGTACATCTGCTAATGACTGCAAGCATACTTGATCTTCACTATGAAAATTAGAATGGGGACTGAGTCCAATGATAGTACACGCATTGAATACACATGAGGTCAGAAAGTCCAAGTAAGTCACTTCCATTATTACCATAGGTGAAAAATTGAAATTTTCATCTCAATTTAGATCTAGCTATAAAGCAAGTTTTCCTGCCTAATGTACTTACAGTTTCTGGCAGGACTTTATAAAACACATTGACCGTAATCCATCATGGGAGCCGAAAGCAGGTATTAGACATAGCTGGTGGAGGTCTTGCTAAGCATCGTCAGGTTCCTTCGTTTATCTGTGTGTGGCACATGGTATCCAGGGGCTGGATATCTGTACCTTTGCTTCTTTCTGTTGCAGCAGCAGAACCCACACAGCAGACCCCCTCCGATGAAGAGGACAGCAACACTTGCCCAGCCGAGGAAAAGTGCTGCTCCCAGCTCTCTCTTCTGACCTACGTGGATGGCTGGGTCATAGAAATCCCTGATGATGATGTTGGCTGTCCAGCACACTGGAATCAGAACGAAGATGCCCGTCAGGATGAAGAGGACTCCTGAAGTCCCCAGAAGGTATGCTTTGACCCTCTTGTTAGAGCCTGTGCACTGGACCTGCTTCATGCCAGAGATGCCAATAAGGAGTGCAATCAAGGAGAGAGCAACGGCCACACACATGAGTGCTCGGGCTGTTTCCAGGGCAGGTGGGAGAGCCAACAAGGAACTATAGAACTTGCACTGCAACCTGATCTTGGCTTGTCGGATGCAGTTCATCCAGAGCCCTTCCCAGAGCCTTTCAAAGACAATAATGTTGCTGCCAACAAAAGCTGATACTCTCCACTGAGGTAGAAGGGTTGTGGCAAGAGTCCCCACCATGCCAAGGAACCCAAGAACCAACCCAGCAATTTGCAGGGGATAAAATGCCATCACCTTTACTTTGAAGACTGGTCCAATCTGAAATGGTAGAAGATGCTCAAGCTGCAGAACGTGGAGGGGTCATTGAGTCTAGAGCAGTCTCTGATGATGTTCTCCCCAGCTGCTGCCCATAACATTTTAGTCCAAAGCAGCAGCAGTGACTGAACTTGGCCTGACTAGAAGTACCTGTTGTAAATGAATGTGGTTGTACATACATATTCATTTCTGTATGGATTATTTACTAGTCATATATAATTGTTTCCCAGCCAATAAGAAAGTAGTCAGAGGTGTGTCAAGAAATACTGCATTCAACTTCAGTATTTCTCATATTATTATTGTCTTAGCAATGCTGTAATTAAGTGTCAAAGCTTCCATTGTGAATTGCTAATTACAGAGCTGAAAACTTCCTTCTAAAAGTCACTCTGATATAAAAGTATTAATATATGTGTTAAGGTACAGCTAAAGACAATGCCAAAAGCTTGCCAGTTTATTGGGGGGTAATTGAATAACATTTAGGACTTTTGATTATTATTTTCTTCTAGTGTAAGCCACCTTTCCCTAATATGGCTAATTGGCTATGGATTTAATAGAAATTTCTGACAGAGAGAAATGTTTAGCTATTAGTTTCAAGACTTCCACTAAAATTACTGATACTTAGGAAGATCCCAAAGCAAAATATTCAGATTTCATAGTTTATTCTAAAGATCCAGAAAGAAAAAAAATTAGAGAAACATTCCTTATAATTAATTTAAATTAGCTGGTAGCTATTCTATTAATTAGAATAGAATTTTATTAATTAAATTATTAAATAGAATTCTATTAATTCTATTCTGTTAAGTAATACCACTCTCTGTTGAAATAGTGTTTAGTATGTAAACTTTCATTAGATGTTTTTTCAATGGCAGCTTGAAATATATTACATTTTTCAAAGCCAAAACTGTATTTCTCATTTTTATGGAACTATATTAAAGTAGCTCTTTGAATTAGCTATGCAGTTACTTAAAATTCAGATACTAGAAAAGTTTTAGAGCTGAAGGTTATCTTCAAGGTAATCAGGCTTAAGACCCTTATTTGCCAGATGTGGACAGGGAGATGTACAGAGTGCTTGGCTCAGGCAAGCTAGGAGGGAATGACCCAGGAATGCGTCCAGGTCTCTACCTCCCTGTGCTTCCCTCCTCTGTCTAGTCTGGTTCAAAAACAGGAGAGAGAGGAACTTTTTCAAATCTTTTCATATAAATGCAACTAAAACTGAAATTTAACACTCTGCATCCCATAGATTTTCAAATGGTTGTCAAAGCAAGCAAGAGTCAATTGAGATTGTCTCAAAATGCAAGAATCAAGTTGTCATCCTTGACTGCTACTTCCCTGCCACTGCCCAGAGTCGGGGGTTGGGGGGGTAAGGAAGGTTCGTGTGGGAAGTGTGGACTTTTCACCTTTTTCTTTTATATACCACTGCAAGAAATCCATTTTAAGGATGAAGACTACTTCAAAGCAAGCACACCAACCATACTGCAAGTGGGAGACATTACAGCTTGCAAAAGGTCTTCCATTTCAGTCAATCACAGGCCACAGAGTTAATGGGTGGTCCAATACAATCCAGATTTAAAGAACCCATTAATTAAATTAAGAAATATAAAAATCATTGCATTTTCAAAATGAATGGTCTGAGAAATCCCTCTCTAAGGAATGTGCATCGTTGAGGAACAGAAGACTTCTGTATAGTTCAGTTTCCTAACAGCAGCTCTGGAGGAAGGGTTTTTCCGGCCCTTTGTTTTGGGGTTACTGAGACATAGGCTTAAGTTATGACAGCATTTGCCACCATTATTCTGCCTTGTTACTTCCAGCTCATCTTCCTCGTTCTAGTTCCTCTTCCTCATTCTATCTAATTTTTATTCTTTTTTTTGTCCTGGAAGTTTCCAACTTGTTCATTTCCGATTGTTTGATTTTCACCACCTGAAGCATCTGGTCTGTATTACAAGTAAACACAAGTGAGAGCATATGTTTACTTAAAATGCACAGACAGATACATCCTGAATCTCAGAATAATCTGAGAAACATAAATAATGTAGGAGCTCTTGCTTTTTTGCCTCTCACAGCCAAAATCAATTGTCAAAACCATCTTTACTTTCTCTATGTTACATTTAGGGGGAGATACTGCTGTCTTCTCCAAGTCATTCCCCGTTCATGGGGGCAGCCCACATTCAATGACTCATTGAACAGGAGTAGAGGTATAATATCAGAATGAAAAAATTAGAGGACACACAAAGCATCCTCCTATTGCCTTCTAGCTTCTTTTAGGAATACCACATCTGAAAATGTTGAGACATTCTCCTTACTTATTGTATGATTATTTTGAAAGATAATGTCCTGTCTTCCTCAGTGGCCAGTTCAAATTTTAACAAGTACAAATGAGTCAAAAAAGTTTTAACTGGATTCCCACTAGATTGATTTGAAGGTGTATATAAGTATATGTATATGTACAAACACACACAAGCACACATACACACAGAGAAACTTCTAATGTTATTGCTTACTCTTATCATAGGTTTTCATAATCTGTTCCCTCTACCTAAAGTACTGTCTCAATTTCTCTTGGCTATGTCAACACAAGCACATTGCCCATTTTATAATTATTCATTCTCTGTTGGATTTTCATCCAAATTTAGTCACAAGAGAAACTTTTCCTGAGTTCTCGGATTATATCAGTTTCAACACCATCCCCATCCCTGCCGTTATTTTAGTGGTTCATATTACTAAGCATTTTTCTCCATAGACTTTTTTCACAAGTTTTATATAAATATACGTTTCCATTTGTATTTATTTATTTCCCATCTGGAATGTAGATGTTTACCATTAGATTCTCAGTGCAGAGCATAGATACCATGATCCATAGTAGGGACCCAAGAAATATTGTTTGAATGAATAATAAATTAATACAATCCTCTAATTTAAGGTTCAGTATTTAATTATATCTTCCTAAATTATAAATTTGCACTTTGAGCGCTTTCCTACAGAGTTAAAGGCTGGATTTATATAATAAAAAATCATCTCATTTGTTTAAAAAAATTGTTTTCTGTTCCAGAAAGGCATTCAAGAGTAATCTAAAAACCATCTAAATTAGGTTTAATGCTACTAGTCAATCAAATTTATTCTATTATCGGCCGGGCGCGGTGGCTCACGCCTGTAATCCTAGCACTCTGGGAGGCCGAGGCGGGTGGATCACTGGAGGTCAGGAGTTCGAGACCAGCCTGAGCAAAAGCGAGACCCCATCTCTACTAAAAATAGAAAGAAATTATATGGACAACTAAAAATATATATAGAAAAAATTAGCCGGGCATGGTGGCACATGCCTGTAGTCCCAGTTACTTGGGAGGCTGAGGCAGTAGGATCGCTTCAGCCCAGGAGTTTGAGGTTGCTGAGAGCTAGGCTGATGCCACGGCACTCACTCTAGCCCGGGCAACAGAGTGAGACTCTGTCTCAAATAAATAAATAAATAAATAAATAAATTTATTCTATTATCTTGTATTGCTACCTCAAATTTCAACTATTTTAAGGCTACGTACGTACCAGCATTGCAAATGCACTTTCCTGAGAAACTAATAAGGGAAATACAGAGTCTCCTCCAGGTAGAGCAAATTTGTTTTAAACATATATTTTTGCTTCAGCACACAAAGTTGAATATATTCTATAGAAATCTTAGAATTTATCGCCCTCCTTGCCTTCTCCTTCTCTCTTTTCTTCCCTTCTTTCTTTCTTTCCTCTTTTTTTACATCAGAAATGGCTACTGAAATAATTGAAGAAGATATTTAAAAAAAAGACAGCTTGTGATTCATGAAAAGAAAATGAGGATTTAGGGGACAGGGTAAAACAAAAGTAGACAATAGAAGATAAAAATGGCATGAGTTTTGTCACAAAATATGTGCCATATTTGCTAAATGCTAGTGTTGAATTTGCCTCTAAGGATTTGAGCAACAAGGCAGAGTGTCCATGGGATGAAAACAAACCCCTTTTTAGGAGTTACACTACTCTTCCTGCTTCTGACACTGGAAAGAAAACTCTTTCATTATAGCATACAATGAGTAACATTTTTACAGTAAATATAGTTGACATGTTTGTCCAGGTGTATCTTATTTTTCAGGAGCCTAAATAATGTGGTCTGGGTGTTCATTCCTTAAACTTTTAGATCAGTGTGTGTGTGGGGGGGGAGCTCTGCTATCAGTATTTTTGTTTTTATTATATTTTGGTATAGTTACATCAGTGTTTTCAAAGCCCTCTGTGACATTAACATGCAGACTGGAGTCAGAAGTACTGCTTTGAGTTTCCATTCCAGGGGATCTCAGTTTAGGTTTTTAATTAGAATTATATAGGGGGACTTATTACCATATCAAGTTCCACATCAAATTAATTAAATCGAAATGGCTTGAGATGGGAAAAGGCATCAGTATTTTTTAAGTGTCTTAAGTGATTCTAGTGTGCAGCTGGGGTTCAGAGCCACTGACTTATAGTGAATGGATGGATTGTAGATCCTCAAGGCAGTTTTATATTAATATTATTTCTCCTAGTAGAGCTTTGGAGACGTAAGAGTAACTTTGATGTTAAACCCCTTGACAAGAACCTAGAGTGTAAATATTTTACATTGATGGTTAAATTCAGTCTTATGTAAGTAGGTGGTGAAAAGCTTTGAAATAAAATTGATGAATTCATTGCTCTTATCTATCTGCAATTACACATTATTTTTAAAATGCAGGGAAGGGCAGGATGTTTATCAATTATAATTGAAAACACCTCAACTGGGGCATTAGCACAGTGCTTTCCAACAATGAATTATGTTCAAATACCTTTGAAAAACAAGTCTTGCCAGAAACATATTTATTTTATAATATTACTTCAACTATTTTCAGACATAAAACATGGTATAACTTTTATGTTCATGTCGCTTACAAAAACTATAAAACCAAAATAATTAATAAATGAAATGCTGATGAAATTACAACATTTGATAAAATTTAAATTATCAATGCTACTTTGATTTGGTAGATAATCTTGAATTTTGTAAATTAAATTCTGGATCATAGATTTACTAGAAGAAAAATGTACTTTCATAATTTGTCCTCCACTTGTCTTTTTTTATTTATTGGATTTCGAGTGTGGTACACCATTATTTGAAGCATCCATTTATCACTGTCATTTTTTTTTCTTTTTAACAATGAGATTGTTCTTAGTCTGATTCAATATTCTGATGAGCCAAAACAGTCAAGAGCATGCCCCAAAGTAAAATACAAGCAAATTAAAAAATACAGTTCTTTACTGCATAATCACTTCTATACTTACTACTAATGAGCCATACAAGGGTCAGATCTGCTTTTTACATTTGTTCCAAACATAAAAAAAATTCAGCAAGTTCTTTCCTTCATTTTATATTGCCTTATCTCTACATAGTAAAGATTCACTATCCCATAAGTCGGCTTTGTGGCTGTGAACCCTGCACATGTACGGTGTGACAAGACTACAGTTGACCTTTTAATTATATGATTTAAGAAACTGATGATTAATTTTGCATATCTTTGAGAACTCTCACTGCAAGGAAAACACATATTGTATAAGCAATAAAAGTAATTTAACCAGTAATCACATTATGCAGACTAAAATATTCTTATTTTTAAAATTTGGACAAGCCAACCTGAAACAAGTCAGATGTACATTAAGTACATTCAATGTTTTAGCATTTTCACTTTAGGTAATGACTTGGGTCAACGTGATCATTAACACAACTCCCATCCGGGACATGAAATAATACACAGTATGCAAGTATACTTGTCATCCAGAGTATCCGGAATAACTAAACACCTTCAAAGAGCAGATGTCTCTCTAAATATTCTGGGGACTCCCAGGTTCCTAAGGACATCAGTTTAAAGGATATCAAGGTACCTTTCTAACCCTCTGTTCCTGCTTCTGTATAAATGGATTGAATGACCTAATTAACATAAGTTGGTGAACTTGGTGCATATAATAAATGCAATTTCTGTATACTAATTTTATATTAAAAATTTATCAAAATGTGTTCATTTAGTAATTTTAATGACTTTTTAAAGATTCCTTAATCAGTGAATTTTATTATATGTCAAATAGATTATTTTTCAAACAGTTTTAGATTTACACAAAGATAAAAGACAATGCAGAGAGATCTCAGATAGCCCACACTCAGTTTTTCCTATTACTAACATTGAACATTGTTAGGGGATGTTTGTCAAATTAATAAACCAATATTGATACATTATTAATAACTGAAGTTCATCATTTATTCAGATTTTCTTAGTTTTTATCTGATGTCTTTTTTCTCTTGCAGGATCCCATTTACGATGCCACGTTACCGTTGTCACGTCTCTGTAGGCTCCTCTTGTCTGTGACAGTTTCTCAGACTTTCCTTGTTTTTCACGACCTTGACAGTTGAGGAGTACTGCTCAATTATTTTGTAGAATGCCCTTCTCTTAGAATTTGTGTGATGTTTTTCTCATAATTAGACTGAAATTATGAGAGAAAGAAGATCACGGAGGTAATGTACCATTTTCATCACACCATATTAAGGGTACACACTGTCAACATGATTTATGACTGTTGGTGTTGACCTTGTTCATCTGGCTGAAGTAGGGCTCATCTGATTTCTCCACTATGAAGTCATCTCTCTCACTTTCCATATTGTACTCTTTAGAAAGAAATAACTGTATCCAGCACACACCTAAGGAGTGGAGTATTTACACAAACTAGAGTTCTTCTACATATGTGTCTTTCCTCTCGGATGCATTAATTTATTCAATCATATAATCACATCAGAATGGACTGATGACATTTATTTTACTCTTTGAGATGTAATCCCAAATTATTTGCTTCATTGCTCAAATTGTTCCAGCTTTGGCCATTGGAAGTTTTTTCAGTGTCTCTCCTGTGCCCCTTTAAGTTAGCACATCTTAACTTTCTGGCACTACAGAATGCTCCGTGTTCATCTTGTATATTTTCTGCCCTGGTTTTATAATCGGCCATTTATCCAAAAAGCCCTGACTCCTTTTATTGGATAGTGGTATTAGAAACCAAGTTCTGGGTTCTAGATGTGCCTGTTGCTACTATGGTGTCATTTCCTTTAACCCTCTCAGCTAATATAGCAAAGAAATATCGGCATGTCCACTAACCTGTGCGTACACACATGCACCCACGGCCCTCAAATCCTTGCAATTATTTATTTATTGACTGTGTAAACTCAGTTAGGATAGACACCTTTATCTTATTATTTGATGTCTTTCTAGCAACAAGCAAACACTTGGCATGTAAATTAATGCAAGATGGTTATACAGTATTATTGAATTAAAAAAAAGTGAATGATTGGTCTATTTGTTAATTATATACTATAAAAATTTTCTATTTTATTAAATACTTTTCTGTGAGATCATTTTTAGAGTTCAATATCAGTCTATTATATCACTCTGTATTACTATAAGGATTAAAGGTAAAATATATAAAACAGCTGATATGATGTTTAACATATAGCCAGTACATAAGAAAATTCTTTATTTAACCAATTTCCTCTAGGTTGTTTACAATATTAAAATTCTTTAAATTTCCTTTTGAGCACTTCTAATTATTTTCTTGGACTTGTAATTATCAGAGCACCTAATACATAATACAAATACCATACAGATTTTCGATATATATTTTTAAATTTCTTTTTAACATCAGTTGTTTGGAAGTACTTATTATTTTGTTTCTTCACTGTCACTAGTGAAGACATGATAAATAAATTTCAATTTAACAGGTGAGGTACTATATTTTATGATTGTTATATTGATATTTCTTTTATTACTGGTGAGATGAAACTACTATTTTTTTATATCTTCAGTATTTTCATTTTCTTTGATCATTTTTGCTTTTGGTGTATATGCTTTAAAAATTATTTATAGCAACTTTTTATATATTATAAATAAGACTATGAAACATAAATCCATGTAAAGAGTTTTATTTGTTCTCTGCCTTTTAATTTTACTTATGCTTTATTTAGATATACATACTTTATACAGTACTGATATAGTATATTAATGTTAGGGTTTGATCAGTTAATATTTCCTTTATGCTTTCTATTTTTTTTTTTTAGTTCCTCAGTACATTCTTTCATAATTACTCTAGTTCTCAAGAAGATTTTTATTTTTACATATATGTTTTAATGTGTTGGTCATTAGATTAATGTATGATGTGAGAGGGAGGAGTTTACTATTTTTTTACATTTTTAATCTATGCCTTTTATTTATCAACACTTTTTATTGAATTAACTATTGTTTTATCATTTTTAACACAATGTCTTTATTGTATACTCTAGTAAGCAGAACAATGGTTCCCCAGATGTTCACATGTTAATCCCGGGAACCTATGAATGTGTTATGTTACATGGCAAAGAAGAATTAAGTTTGAAGGTGAACTTAGATGATGGCAGATAACTTTAAGATAGAGAAATTGTCCTGGATCCCAAAGGATCTTTAAAAGTGGGATATAGGGGAAAAAAGAGCCAGAGAGATGGGAGCATGTGTGGCTTTGAAGATGGAGGACAAGGTCATGCACCCGTGAGCCTCTAAAAGCTGGATAGGGCAAGAAACAGATTTTCCAAAGCTCCTAACAAGAACATAGCCTTACCGATGCCTTGATTTTAGTCCAGTGGGACCCATTTTAGACCTCTGACTTATAACATTTTAGGATAATAATTTTTTTATGTTTAAAACACTAAATTTGTGTTAATTTGTTACAGCAGTAATAGGAAACTAATACATGTACCATATAAAATTGATCTATGCTTGAAGCACCCAGCATCTTGGATCTCTACACTTCCTCATCCTTGTGCACACTCTTGGTGACCTCATTCAACCAGTGGCTTTAAAACCATGCCCAAATGTATATATCCAGTCACTGCCACTTCTTTGAACTCTGGGCTCATCTATCTAACAGCCTATTGGACATTTCTCCACATTGGGATCCACTAGACATCTCAAACATAATCTGTTAATAACCAAACTCTTGATTACCCAAACTCCCCCAAATTACTCCTTCCCTGTAAGTACAAATTCTAAATGTCCTGTTTCTCAGACCAAAAAACTGTAAGACATCCTTAACTGACCTCTTTGTCTCACATCCAACCTATAATCCATCAAAAATTCTTCATGTTCTATCTCCAAATCCCAAATCTACTGACAGCTTTAACTGACCTCTTTGTCTCACATCCTAACTATAATCCATCCAAAGTTCTTAATGTTCTGTCTCCAAAACCCAAATCTATTTCCGATTGCCTCCCCTGTAAATTTTATCATCTAATCTACCAAAACTACTGACATTGTTTTCTAGTAAATCTTACTACTGCCATTTTGTCCTTGACTGTTTATTCTACACAGATCATATCTCATGCCTGCCTCGTCCTGTGGCTTTCCATTACATTTAGAATAAAATTCAACATCTACAATGTTAACATACTTTTTTGATTTATTTCCCACTGCTCTAGCTCCAAAGCCTTCCATGTTCTTCAGATCTTTGTAGGACCTCCTGTCTGCTTTTTAAAGATCTCCTCTCAAATGTTACCTTTTCAAAGAAGACTTCCCTCACCCATGACCCCTCTCTCTAAATTTGAACTCTTTCCTCCCTATCAGTCCCCCCTTCTTTATGTTTTTTTGGTATCTGTATTTTTTCAGCTGTATTGAGATATTTTACATACCATAAAAAAACGTTCCCACTGTAAACATACAGTTCAATGGTTTTTTAGTATATTCACAGAGTTGTGCAATCATGACCACATCTAATTTTAGAAAAATTTTGACACCCCCTAAAAGAAGCCCATACCCCACTAATAGTCATGCCTCATTACCACTCCTATTCCTTCCCTCTGCTCTAGATAACCACTAATCTACTTTCTGCATTTATGAGTTTGCCTATTCTGGACATTTCACATAAATAGAAGAAACATATAACTAACATAGGATCTTTTGTGACTGGCTTCTTTCATCTAAAACTAATACTTTTTTTAATGTCAGTATGAGGAAAGCTCTTTCTTTAATTCTTCATAGCACACCAGAAACCAGGTGCAAATCTTTAATGAGTCTTGCCAAAAGAGAAGCACAAAACAGAACAATTACCGCACTGTACAGGCTCAGACTCATTAAAACATATCACTATCAGACATTATATAATGAATCTATATGTTATATTTTTTATTGTCTTTCTGCCCACTCTGAGTAAACTCTAAGAAAACAATGACTTATTCTGTTTTATGTACTAATATGTCCCCAATAATTACACCAGTGCCAGGAAGATTGTATGAGTTTAGCAAATATTTTTGGAGTTATTTAATTTATTAAAAGCACACTTGAATTGGCTCTGAATTTTCTATTCTGCTTCATGGGTTTATACAATTTAATTTGCTAGGGATCTATTCATATTTTGTCTGCTTTTATAATTGGGCTGAATTTCTTTTTTGTCTATTTTCACATTAACAACATAATATTCCAGTTGTTACAGTTTCATTAAAAGGTTATTTAAAATCTCCTGTTATTCTATGTTTTAGATATTTTAGGTATTTTTCCAGACGAACTACGAAATTGTTTTGTTAAATTAATAAGAAAAAAAGCCACTTTGGATTCTGATAGGAGATATGTGAATGTTATGATTATGTTGGGGATGATCAAAAGTTTTGCAATGTTAAAGCTTCACTTCCCTTAGTAATTACTTGGATAGTTTGAATTTAGGAGTGAGGGGAGAAGTTATTAATTTTATTCCTAGATGTCTTATATTTTTGTTGCCATTATGAACTGGACCCTTTATCCATTATAATTTTAAACTGTACGATGAGAAAATTATTCATTTTATGCACTTATTTTACCACTAGCTAAGTTCCTGAACTGTTTAGTTCTAATGGTTATCTACATTTTAAAGATGATAAAATCAGGCAACCAGAGACAGCTAACAATGTTCAGAGCCTGAATTCAAACTCACATGTATCTCAGCTCAAATTCTATGCTTTAAAGGCCCCTCCTCCCCATAGACTGTATGCTTCTGCTTCAGGCATTATGCCATATCATGACTTCTTCACCACCACCCCCCCAATAAAAACAATTCAATATAGAACAGTGATTCTCAACTGGGGGCTATTTTTTCCCCAGGGGACATTTGACAATATCTGAAAACATTTTTGGTTGTCCTACTAGGGAGATTCTACTGGCATTGAGTGGGTAAAGCCTACAGATACTGCTGAACGTCCTGCATTGCACAGGACAGGCCCCTCCACACAAATCATGCCTAACACTCAACTAAGCAATGAGATATGCACAGAGGTATGTAGTATGATTATCCATGTAATCCTTACATTACTTGTCATCGTCAAGCCTCAGAATAACCCTGTGGGGTTGGCATTGTCTTCATCCTCATCCTTCAGAAAAGGATACTGAGTGGAGGAAACTAAGGTGTACCGTCATCCAGCTAATAGGTAAAGCCAAGGTTCAGCCTTGGGCAGTGTGGCATCAGAGCCACATTTTAAAATACTATATGCTATTTTAAGTTGGTTTCACCTAATTAAATTCAAGTTAATGTCTCCTTCAGTCCTAAAATCTATGAATTTATCTTATAAAAACAAATTGAAAATCAATAAAAATTGGCATTTATTTATTAATTTAATTGCATAGGGATGGAAAATTGTCCATCTCCTGGGTCAGCTTATTTCATAGTTAATTTGAAAGTTAATGTTTCACTGTGAAAGATGAGCATATAAAACCAAAGCTCTCTATCACCTGAGTTCAGTGCTTTCTCCTGAACTTTATTATGGGGATCATAAAAGCTGATAGTGGGAACACTTGAAGCTTTATGTAATACTGCCCAACTATATAATAAGGTAATGAATATTTTATATTGTTTAGTGGTTAAGAAGAGAAGAGACAGACACACCTTCCTCTAGTAAAGAAAATTCACAAGAGGACATGGTTCATCAACCCTTTATTATGGCTGATGTCACAGGACAGAAAAATTTTAATAAGAGGGCAGATAATTGTAGCATGGCCTGAGGAAGAAAGGCTTTATACGGATTATCTAACCTGACAACATTCCCAAGAGAAAGGGAAGGAGCAAGTACTACATCTGCATCTGGTCATGGGACAAATGAGAATATAGAGCAGCTCAGTGGCTTGGTGAAAGGCGTTCTGTAAATCAGGAACTTAAAAAATGTATTATTTTCTCTGCTTTTGAGCACTTTTCTTTGAACTAGTAACTCTTCTATGGGAAAGAAGAGATAGTATTCTTGGCAATTCTAACAAATTTTCAAGTGTTTTGTTATGAGAATATGGTGCTTTTCCAATGGCTCAAACTAAATATACTTAACAAATATGTATTGATTATTAATTGTTTTTCTAGCATTGTGCAAATAAATACCTGTGTTCAAGGAGCTTATCGTTCTACTTAAAGAAACAAAACTAGTAATACATATTAAAGAGATGAATTGATTGAAAATAATAAGAAAAACAGATAATATGTACTAGGATAACTTTTCAACCTTGCAATTGACAAGAATTTTCTCATTACAGTAACCCAGTGTGACAGGTACCAATTTCATTCACTCTTTATAGATGAGAAAATTAAAACAGAGAGGTTAGTTGAGCTGCCTAATGGTGCAGAAGATGTCTGAGATAGAAATCCAGATAAGGAGACTACAGAACACATGTTTTCAATCACTGTATCATATGTGCAGAATATAAAATTGTCAAGTAGTGGAGAAATGAGAGAATAATGTCCCCAGAAATCACTGGCAAATACTCATGAAGGTTCAAGGTTCAAATTGACTCTTTAAAAATAAGTAAGATATGCCTTAATTGATGGTCCTGAACCACTGCGGATATATTAGGAGCATTTTGAAAATGTGTGTGTGTGTATGTGTGTGTGTGTGCGTCTGTGTTTGAGGGAGTGGAATTTGGTTGTTGCAATGATTGGGTGACTTCACTGACATTGAGTAGGTGGGGGTCTGCTAGTCATCCTTTATAAATAAGACATAAAACCATCAGTCCTGCATAAAGATCCATTGGTCTGCATCTCATGCAACTTTCTAATGCTCTTTTGGATTATAACTAAAAAACTTGTTTGTGATCATAAACATAGAACTCTACTCATCTTATATTTAAACCCAAAGTAAATTTTTTAATGCACAGTGAAGTTCCAGGAATGCAGTAACTAGGAAATCAAAGGAAGATTGACTTATGATTTGTTTTGAACTTACACTGAGTTGTTCAACATTTTAAAAAATCATGTCACCCATGGCAATAATAGTCATAGAATTTGAGTCACAAATCTAACATCTGTATCACTCTATCTTCCTAGCTCTCATTTTGTGGGTGAATCCACATAAAAAAGCAACCATCTGACTAATTTTTATGTCTTCCAGTCTAGATGTTCTTATTCAACTGCATAATAAAATATACATTCTTTTAAATAAATTATTTTCCTTTGAAGTTTCTCTTATATTATAAGCAAGAAATGATATTGGCATTTCCAAATGATTATTTTATATCATCTGTGACTTTCATTCCAGAATAACCAACAGGATATTACAAAATATTTGATATGAAGGGAGGTTTTAAGTATGATAAAGCTGTAATGCCCTAGTTTAGATGAAGGTATGAATAAAGAGCACAGGAAATGGGACAGTTTCATTCATTCACCTTTTCATTATTTTAACATATTTTCTGAACTCCTACCGTGTGTCAGCTCACTTTAGTCTGAAGTGGCCATAGAATAGTGAACAAGAATGGTAAAGTCCTTATCCTCATAGACTACATTTGTAGTGAAAAAAACTATACACTACTTAGAAATAAGGCAGAATAAGGCCTGCATATCCTTTCAATGCCATACTGGAACATTGCCTAGTAGACTGAACCAAGGATTATTTAATTCTTTAGAGGACTGTACCTTTGTTTTATCTGATATTTACTATTGGTCAGAGCTCAAATTTTGTGAAGTTACATGCTATCTTATAGATTTTTGTCCTGTAGAGTTGCAAATAATTTCTTGGATGGTGAAAAGATGAGTTATGCTTTTATTTCTCTTGGGACACTAAAAAGGTTTGTTTTTAATTTAGCAAACATATTTCAGTATAACTTTCTTCATATACTCTGCAAAAGCTTTCTTTACTTAATGGCTTTTTCATTAATGACTTACATACATTTATGAAACATGTTCATTGCATATTGGCATGGATTATATTTTAAATTTATTGAATATTTTTTACATACATTAGTGAGAATCATAGTAAAGAAGGGAGGTTGGGATAAATATTGAGAGGCTTAGAGCTAAGCAAAAGAGATTAGAAATTTTGAAATAGAAAATTGAGGTCAATTATAAGTTTCTTAAGCAGGTTATTCTTGACAAGAAAGATACTAAGCTGACACACAAAACCTGAGAAATAGCATTTTATTTTTGTTCAATTTAAGTCAATGTTTATGTCATTTTAATTAGGGAATCTTTTTGTGCTATTATGCATAGGCTATCAATTCAGCACTTCAATTGATATTCAGAACTTTCTCTTGCTATTACAGACTAATATTCTAAAACACTCTCATTAAAAAATCTAAAATTCTTGATGGAAAAATCACTTCTTTTAAAGCATATAGGAAATTATCAAGAAAATTAGGGAACATTTTGAGAATTAAAACTAAGTAGAAACATAAGTTTTGGGAGACCAGCCAAAGGGGGAGCTGTGAATGCCCTTAGGAAATCTATTCCCTAGTGGCCTAGAGTTGCAGTTGGGTTATCTGCCCAGGGCTTGGGAAAGGAGCCTGTATTCAGATTAAAGACTCCAGAATAAAATTAAGACTCTCAGAGAACAACAAATTGAGGAGAAAAACTAAACTCAAAAAAATTTCCACCAGTAAATCAGTCAAAAAAGGAAATTTGTCTCAGCCTAGAATACTAAGGGAAGCCTGAGACATTATGTCCGTATGGAGATTTGAACTTAGATTAACCCTATTTGCATAGTTCACAAAATAGCAGGCTGGGGATTTTAAACTAAAGCAAATCTGGATTGATAGTGAACAGAGGTGCCTCACAAAAACAAATGAAACACTTCCCTGAAGGAGCCCTCAAGGAATTCCCACAGATAGATTGCCAATAAACAGGATTCACAATCACAAATCTCAAAATAGGCAAGGAAACATCACAATATGTGAGAAATACAGAAGAGAATAACAGCAAAATAAGATCTCCAACAACTTGATATTGAAATCATTGGGAACAGAAAACAAAATAAAAATATGTATAATGAACTAAAATATAGACTCAAATAGCACAAGTTTACCAAAAATAAATAGGTGTATTTGACATAAAACAATGCAAACAGGAATTCAAGAAAAATTAAAATTAGAAACTTAAGAATGGTTTTTATAAGAAATAGATAAAGATAAAGAACTAATTCTTTGGAAGATATGTTTAAAGAATTATTCTCATATAACAAAGAAAAACAGAGTTGGAGAATTGAACAAAAAGCTTGAGCGTTATGGAGGATAATGTCTAATGTGAGTCTAATTGGGGTTATATTTAACTGGAAATGATATAGAATGGGAAAGACCTTATTCAAGATAAATGAGAATTTTCTAGAAAGTCAGATTCTGAAATCAGAATTTTCAAATTGTCAGAAGTAGGAAGCATGTTTAATTCTAAGCAGAGAAAATCATATCCTGTGCTAGATGGATTGTGATAAACTGCAGAATACCAATGACAAGAGCATTAATGGAAAATGTTAATATCAGTCAAGAAAAAAAAAGACAGCTTATTTGCAAAGAAACAAAAATTAGAATGATAGCTACCTTTTCAATTGTAACTATGAAACCAGAAGGTAGTGAAATAGTATCTTTAAAAATTGGGAGAAATTTTGTCTCTAAGGGAAATCTGGAATATAGGATTGGGAGGGGCAGTTACAGAGAGCTTCTCTCCCGGAACAAAGAAATATCTTCTTAAATGTTCTGCTAATTCTCACTTCTCCAAACCCCAAGTACATGGAACAAATATAAATTCAGTGGCTACTGGTGGATAGAATCATGCCCCCACTCCAAGATGTCCACCTCTTAATGGCCAGAATCTGTAAATATGTTACCTTAAAAAGAAAAAGAGACTTTGCAGATGTGATTAAGTCAGGAATCTAAAGATGAGGATATTATCTTGGATTACCTGGATGGGCCCAATAAAATCACAAGAGGCCAGGTAAGAGGGAGGCAAGAAAGTCGATGTTAGATGTGACGATGGCGGCAGAGGTTGGAGTAAGTGATGCAATTTGAAGATGAAAGAAGGAGCCCTGAGTTGAGGAATGCAGGTCTTCTGTAGAAGCTAGAAAAGCAAGGAAACAGATTCTTTCCTACTGGAGCCTCCAGAAGAAATGCAGTCCTGCTGATACCACATCTTGATTTAGCCCCATAAAACTGATTTGGGGCTTCTGACCTCCAGAACTGTAAGAAAATAAATTTGTGGTGTGGTAAACCATTACATTTATGGTAATTTGTTACAGAAGCAGTAAGAAACTAATCCATAGTGGTTTATATTCTCTTACAGTGATAATGTAAGACACTTGAGAGTGATAATAAATGCATATTATAATGTATAATACATGTATGCCACATAAAGAAGAGGAATTTTATAGAGAAATGAAATTTGAACCAAATCTGGAAACATGTATTTTCCAAGCAAATGAGCCCACAGGTAACCTCTCCCTACATGCCTTCCCCATCTCCCCAAGCCTGAGGTTTAAAACAGGCATTCCTTATATAGGCTTTGAGAGCACGCTGGGCTACCATTGGACTTGGAGTCTCCTGTCCTTTTTGGTACCTCCCACAGTAACAGGATTCTTGCTCTTCTGGAGTCTGTGTCTCTTATAGCAAAGGAGCACCTAGTGGATGTGTGGGATTGTTTGCGGAATTCCAGGAATTCCAGTTCCAGTGAATTCCAGGAGAACAGGCAATGTTAGCAAGGGCACAGAGGGGAGAACCCACTGGCACCTTTGGGGAACCAACTGTGGCTCCATTTTACTGAGACATAGGATGTAAGTCAAGAGGAACAGAGATTGAGAAGATAGAACTCACCCACAGCTCAATGTTAGCATCAGGCAGCTCGGACCATGTCATTCTCTGGATCCAAAGCTTTTGATAATACTACTGTGACTTAATGAAGTAACTTGCCTGGGTGTTCATGGTCCTGGAGTCATCTTATGTATTGATACTACCTTTCTGATCTAATTTTCTGTCTTTTCCCTTTATCTACTTTCAACAAATTAAACTCACCCTGTCTTTTCCAAGCTCTACACTTTGGTTATGGCTCTTCTATCATTCAACTTTACCTGAAAATATCTAACTCTTCCCTACCCAACTAAATATCTGTTTGCCCTCCAAATTCATCTCAATTTCCATCTAATTCATGAAAACCTTCCTGTGTTTTTCCTGTACTCACCCCTAGATGTGGTCTATTTTTCTATCTCCAGTAAAAACCTACAGTATTTTCCCTTCCCTGTGACAGTCTGCCCTTTTGAGTAATAGTCACAAGCCAATTTATGCAAACTTTATTTTCATCCCTGGATTTAAACATCTCAAGATGATACATTACTTATCCAAAAAGACACTTAGTGTCTTTTTCCACAATACTTAACTTGAGTTTAAAACACTATAGGCTCAAAAAGAATATATGGGATTAATTTTATTTTGAAACTAACACCAATAAAAAGTGTGATGGGTATTTTAATTGAAACTTGATGTGTTTTTTTAAATTTCTCTGTTGTTATATCTAGGGCATATTAATTATTGTTTCTAAAAGAAGATGCCAAAGTTTACCAGTGATACACAATTATATCCATAATCCAAGATGAATTCTGTCATCTGTCAGAGAAAGTAGACTCTATTCTTCAGGCATTTCAAGTTTTGTCCTTTTAAAACAATTAGGTGGGCATTATTCCCCCACCTGTGTTATACCTAGAAAATAGCAGACAAGCACATAAATGGGCTATATTATTTTCATATCATTATTAGAGATATGTCAAAAAATTTGCATAGAAAAAAACCACCCAAACCCTAATCACTGATCACCAAGGTTTCACCTTACTTAATATTTTAGATGTAACCCCCTTGATAAATAAAAACTTAGGTTTTTTTGTTGTTTTTGTTGTGTTTAATGTGTATGATCATGCATGTCTAAGGCAATAAAATGTCAAACCTTCATTCACCTGAGTGGAAAAGCCTTCAAAATTCAATAAAGCAGTGACCTCTAGAGCATAGCCTTTTTCTAAAGAATATTCAAAAGCTACCAGCCATAAATAAAACACAAAAAACAAAAACATGCACCTCTTAGCTGACTCTGAATTTACTAATCAATGATTTGGAGAGAAAAGGTGTAAACAAAGTGGATATTTTTGATAATAATCATAAATCTTGGTTGGGCATGGTGGCTCTCACCTATGATCCTAGCACTCTGGGAGGCCAAAACAGGAGGATCACTTGAGCTCAGGAGTTCAAGACCAGCTTGAGCAAGAGCGAGACTCTGTCTCTGCTAAAAATAAGAAAAATTAGTGGGGCATGGTGGTGCGAGCCTGTAGGCCCAGCTACTCAGCAGGTTGAGGCAGGAGGATCACTTGAGCCTAGGAGTTGGAGGGTGCAGTGAGCTATGATGATGCCACTGCACTCCAGCCTGGGCAACAGAGCAAGACTTTGTCTCAAAAAAAAAAAAAAAAATTGTAATTCTTGTCCAAATGATATAAAGTATTATAAAACAAGCCAGTTAGGTTTTTCAGGCACTTGTGAAGTGAGTGTGTATAAATGCTTCATTGAACCACGTTAGACTTTACACAGGGTACCCAGCTTGTTGGTATTAAAAGCATGTGTTTGTAAATAGAAGAGCTAATTATTTAGACAATTGCTCACATTCATAGCCATAGATTCAAAGTACTTTTATACTTTACTTTTTTCTATAACTAAATGGATAGCAATTAAAGGGCATTTTTAAAACCATGAAAACACAGTATTCCCTGGAGCATATCACATGTGAATTTAGAAGCCTGATTATAAAACAATTTTTGGCAGCAAATAATTTCTTTTTTTTTTTTTTTGAGACAGAGTCTCACTCTGTTGCCCGGGCTAGAGTGCCGTGGCGTCAGCCTAGCTCACAGCAACCTCAAACTCCCAGGCTCAAGCGATCCTCCTGCCTCAGCCTCCCGAGTAGCTGGGACTACAGGCATGCACCACCATGCCCGGCTAATTTTTTGTATATATATTTTTAGCCGTCCATATAATTCTTTTCTATTTTTAGTATAGATGGGGTCTTGCTCTTGCTCAGGCTGGTCTCAAACTCCTGAGCTCAAACAACCAGCCCACCTCGGCCTCCCAGAGTGCTAAGATCACAGGCGTGAGCCACTGCGCCTGGCCCAAATAATTTCAACATTAACAATAATTGGACACTTAATATCTTCTGAGTTCTAAAAAGTTATCCATCCCCATAAAAGTCCCTAAACATTATTTAATATAGTTAAGTAATATCTGCATAGTATTTATTAATAATTGATCTCCCTAACATCACAGGTGAAATTTTTTTAACAATAATAAGCTATATCAGGGAAAAAAAGTATGTGATAATGTTAAGTAGGAAAAAGAACTAATAATATAATTTTTAAAACTTTCTTTAAACTTGGCTTCGTGAGACTTTTGAGATTCACAACTATTTACGGTGGCATAAAAAGGGATAAACCTACGTTGCTTTCCTACATCACAAGGCAGCCACCCATCCCAGACTTTGAACAGACGAGTGTCTTCTTGGTATCCCCACAGACTGGTTCCTTTTCTATGACCCTGACTCACCACAACCAGTCCTGGAAAAGATAGGATTTAGCTGAAAATAAGTCTGGTCAAGAACATAATATACATGCTGTTTTGTTAGCTGATTTTTCTACCACCTAATACACTATCATGAACATTTTTATGTCATTACATTTTTGTCCACCTTACCATATTTATGGTGATGCCACATGGCATTGTATGAATGTGCATAAACGTAATTTATGTAACGTACTGATTAAATGTCTTTTGGGGGCTTTTTTTTTTTTTTTTTTTTGCTTATAGAAGAGGATAAAGTAAGGCATTTTTAAACTTTCCCTCTGAAGGATATTGTATTTGCTAGCAATGACTCTTGGCTTTATGTAATACACACTCTACTACTATTGCTTACACAAGTAAGATGTTTATATTTAAAATTTTTTTACTGGTATATCAGCTTTTGAATATTTTTTTCTTTTTTTTAAATAAAATGTAGAGTTTGGCTGCTCAGGGCTAGTACAGCAACTCTATTAAGTCCTCGAGGACAGAGGCTCTGTCTAGAGGCCCAATTCTAGCAACCAAGTGTGTGCCGTTGGTCCTCAGAGTCTCAGGGCTGAGTCACCTCTAGGCAAATGGAAGAGACGTGCAAAGAGACCACGACCCATGCTCCTGAGTCAGTCTCTATCAGAAAAAGACAAAAATTTCTAGGAAGACTGACCTAGGAAATTCCCACTTACGTCTCACAGGCCGGATGTGAATCACATGGCAACTCCTAGGTTAAGACAATGCTGGGAGGAGCACATTTTTAACTAGGCACATTTTTACTCTGAACAACATTGGGATTCTCTCAGTAAAGAAGAAGGAAAAAAAGATATTGGGCATGCAACTAGCAGTGTCTGTCACAAAAATATATGTATTCATAAGAGTTATAGCTTACTCAAGTTTGATGAAATGCCCAGTAATTCTTGGGTTTGCTCTTAGGGTATAACTGTAGATCTTTAAACAACACTACTGTTACACATAATTTGTAGTTTAGGTCCATATATTTGTCAAATATTTTAAATTAGAATTCTGGAAACATTTCCCATATGTAATAGTAGAGATGAGTGGAGAGAAATTCATCTCTTTTTTTCTTATTCCTTTCACAACAGCCAGACAACACCCTAAACAAGATTCCTTAATAATTAATTCAGTTGTCCTTGTGCTAAGAAGGACGAAAGCCTAATTTATGATAATGATGAGAGGAAGAACTGTATTATAAAACAGCTGAGATTTCCTTATTGCTTTTCTCTGAAAGAGGTCAATTGCAGCGCACACGTTATCTCATTCATCTTTACAATATACATACCATCTCCTGTACCTTCTGGGTCACACGGTCCCTAATCAGTCAAATCGCTTCTTCTAGTCTCCACCCTGAGTTCTCCCTTTACCTCCTGATCCTATGGACACCTGGCCACCTACACTTCCCCTGAAAATGTGCTTTTGCCTGTGGCAATCTAAGGCTAGGAGAAGCCTGTTTTCCTGCCCCAAACGATTCAACCTTAGAAGCAAGGAGGCATTCTCTCCTCTTATTTGTCATTATTGCCACCTTCAAACAAATGTCTCTCCCTTTTCCCTAAAACCTCCGAATTTGAAGATCTTGCTATCAAATTACATCATATAATTCCATTCACCTCCTCCAAACTTGTTACAATCATTTAAAGACACCTGGATCACTTTCATTCTTTGAAGATGTTAGCTTTTGCCTTTCTGTCATTTTCTCTACCATTGTTTTTGTCTTAACTGCAAGTCATTTCAGGATACATCACAACAATTCTTCCCACGTCCTGGCCTCTCAGTTCCCCAACATCATTTCCAGTGATCCTGCTTTCTACCTCAGTTCAGCCACCTACTTGCAAGGTGCAAAAATCTTATCTGAATATTAGAATCACACAGGAGAAATATTATAAAATATTAACTTTTGGGCTCCATCCCCAGATATGTTGATTTAATTCAGTTTTGATTTAAATTCCCCAGGTGATGCTAATTGCAGCCCAGGAGAACAATTGCCTAGACATTTTCATTCTCAACAAACTTCACACCCTTCAGAGATGACGCTCAAGCATCCCACTCTCTGACCCTCCCTCTCTCCCTATGCTATTTACAATATTTCTTTTACCACATTGAAATCTATAATTCATTGATTCACTATATTTTTCAATGTCTCTGACTTCTGTCGTGTCTTCACTTTCTCCCTAAAACACCCTAGATTCTCTTCCATACACCCTCAATTTCTAACCCCAATTTTCTCTGTGTTACTCCTCTAGCAAAATCTCAGTCTTGGTGATTCCAACTCCCCATGGCCTCTGTAGTAAATCCAGGTGGTAAAATATGACAGAAGAAAAAATATTAAAACATGCAGACAATCCATTACTACTAACCTCAGGTGGGTCCTTAATTCTGCCATGGAATCATATTCTTCTTCCCTAGGTTATTATTTGCCCACATTCCTAAAGGATTACTGCATATCTTCTCAATGTCTTTTCCCTTTCCTTAATTTTAACTGATGCCATTGGTTTTTTACTTTACTGAAGAAAGTATGAGTCCTTCTTCCACTGAATCTTTCAACTGATTGTATCTGAATCTCTATCCTCTCCCTGTTACTATGAATAAAATCATATATCTGTCTACTCTCTTGCACTAGATCCTATCCCATATCTTAACAATACAGGTTGAAAGATATCATTCCAGGTATTAGCACTCTTTTTTTCTGTATTATCAATTTTTCCCTCATGATTGGATCATTCCCAATCTAACATAGTATTTTATTAGTTTCTCATTGTTGCTCTGACAAATTACAAAAATTTAGTGGCTTAAAAAACATCAGTTCAGGCCAGGCGTGGTGGCTCATGTCTGTAATCCTAGCACTTTGGGAGGCCGAGATGGAAGAATCATTTGAAGCCATGAGTTCGAGACCAGCATAGGCAATATTGAGATCAAGAGGCTACAAACAATAAGAAAAATTAGCGGGCATGCACCTAGAGTCCCAGCTACTTGGGAGGCTGAGATGGGAGGGTTGAGTGAGCCCAGGAGTTAGAGGTTGTAGTGAGCTATGATCATACCACCACACTCTAGCCCAGGCAAAAGAGAAAGACCCTGTCTCAAAACAAACAAACAAACAAAACATCAGTTTATTATCTTACTCGTGGAGTCAGAAGTCCAAAATGGATTGGCAGGGTTGTATTTCTTCTAGAGGCACTGGAGGAGAATCCATTTTTTTGTCTTATTCAGCTAGTGGCTACCTTCATCTTTGGCTCATGGCTCTTTCTTTCATCTTCAAATTCATCAGTGTAGCATTCTCTCCCTCTCTGTATTCCTTCTGTCACTTCTCTTCTGACCTTCCTGACTCCATCTTTCCCTTTTAAGGACTAGTGATTTCATTGGATAAGCCCCCATAATCTCTCCATTTCAAGATCCTTAACTTTTTTTTTTTCATTTTTTTGAGACAGAGTCTCACTCTGTTTCCTGGGCTAGAGTGCTGTGGAGTCAGCCAAGCTCACAGCAACCTCAAACTCCCGGGCTCAAGCGATCCTCCTGCCTCAGCCTTCCAATTAGCTAGAACTACAGGTATGTGCCAACACATCTGGCTAATATTTTTCTATTTTTAGTATACAGGTTGATTTTTTTTTCTCTATTTTTTTTAGTAGAGACAGGGTCTTGCTCTTACTCAGGCTGGTCTCTAAATCCTAACCTCAAGCAATCCTCCTACTTTGACCTCCAGAGTGCTGGGATTACAGGCGTGAGCCACCAACCCCGGCCTCAAGATCTTTAACTTAATCACATCTACAAATCCCTTTTACCATGTAAGGTAACATAGTCACAGGGTCTGGGGATTAGAAAATGGACATCTTAGGTGGGCCACTGTTCTGTCTATGATAAGCATTCTTAAGAACAAACAAACAAACAAAAACCTCACCTTGGGCCACAATCCCTTCCTAATTTTCTGCTGCTCAGCTCTTTTAAAAGTGAAAATTGACAAGAGTTTTCTCTTCTTGCTGCCTTTGATATATCCCCTCTCATTCTCTTTGCAATTATTCTCAAGCAGACTTCATTCTTCACAACTCCCATAAAAACTCTTCAAAGTCATTGATAATTGCCACATTGTTAAATTCCACTATGCATTCTTAGTTCTCACCATACTTGACAGATGTTAAGATGAGAGTGGCCCATTGACAACTTCCTTATTCTTTCAGTGCTAAGCGTTAGGAATTCTGCTGTCTCTCTCTAGGTTCTTTCCCGACCTCTCTGGTCACTTTGTCTCATTCTCTTCTGTGAGTTCTTCCTCATTTTCCCAACCTCTAAACACCACTGTGTTCCAGGGTGACGACACGAATGGTTTTATCTTTGTATATGTGCTGGCAGCTCCCCAATTTTTATTCCCAGCCTGAAGCTCTCCCCTGAAATCCAGAGACATGTGCAAATGTCAACTCTGCAGCTTCCCTTGAAAATCTTACAGGCATCTAAAGTTTAGAATGATGAGGACCAAATTGCCGGTAGTCACAAATAACCACCCCAAATTTCTTATCTCCTTCTCAGTGGCAATTTGCTCCTTTGGAGTTCATTCATCCAAAAACCTTGGTGTTATTTATCCTCATGTCATCCTTTTATAATATTTCACCCTTCACATTGCATTGATCAGCACACCTGTCACTTTTGCCTTCAAATGTATCCAGAATCAATTCACTTCTTACCACCTCCACCACTATCAGCCTGAGCCAAGACACCACCATTTTTTATCTGTATTCTGCAGTCTGGTCTTCCAGACTTTGTGCCCCTATAATCTATTCTCAATGCAGCAACCAGGAAGTCCCTTTAAAAACGAAGTCAGATCATGTCATTCCTGTTTAACCTGCAAAGGCATCTCCTCTTACTCAGAGTAAGAGTCAAACCCTTACAAAACTTGCTACCTCTCCGAAATCATATCCAGCCACTCTTTTCCTTGCCTTTATCACCCAAGCAAAACTGAAATCCTGGAAGTTACTGCATAAGCAGTCTTCCCCTTCAAGGCTGCACTCTCTCACCTTCATATGGGGACACGTTTCGTTTCCTTGGATAGCCACATGGCTCAGTTCCTCACTTCCTTTGCTTAAAAAGTTTTGCCTGGCCACCCCACATAAAATAAACCTTCTCCTGCACAGGTATCCTATTCCTTGATTCTGAATGATTTTTCTCAATAGTACTTTTCCTAACCTGTGTTATTATATATGTGGAAACAAATGAAGATGAACCAAGTGAGAAAAGCAAAGGCTATTTATTCAGAACTTGCTCTGCCAAAGGAGTCAGCTACCACTATTTGCATTTTGGCAAAGACTCAAAGGCAGGCAGAGGAGTGGGAAAGCTTCAGAGCAGGAGAAAAAAGGGAAAGCCTCAGGTGTGCCCTGGTTGGAGGCTTTCACATGGAGGAGCTGTAGATGGGCTAACTGGAAGCTGGGCATCCTATGTGATTGGATAGGGAGGGCATATGCAAACGTGGCTTTCTCTGATTGGTCCTAAGTTAGAAACAGGAACAGAAACGTGAGAAGCCGCCAGTTATTAATCGAGTTCTGGACATTTGGGGCCACTAGTTATACAAGTTATTGTTCGGCTTACTGGATTATTACTATAGACAGCAGTCTGGCTTTCTGGGAAATTTCATGGATAAGGGATTGATTTTCTGGGAAGGTTCCTGTAGGTAATGGGCCAGAGTTCTATTTTTATACATGGCTTGACTGTTGTGCATTTATATATTCAGTTTCTTCACGTATGTGCCCCTTTAGATGTCTAATATCTGTCTCTTCCCATCCACAATGGGCAAAGACAGTATCGGGTGATTTATTATATTAGGGACAAGGATTGACATTTATGAATGTCTTTATTCCCAATGCCTTGCGCATAGTCTGTGCTCAGTAAATATTTGAATAAAAGGAGAACAGATACGATCTTACCTATTTTCCTAAGTATTTAAATGAAACATAAGCCATATCAAGGAGACTGAATTATTCAAAGTAATTTGAGAAGTCAAGTGTCAGGAAATACTCTCTCCTCTATTTTGTTTGAGTAGATAAAATATCTCTTGCCTGCAAATGACTTGTAAATGACCTTTAAAACTTTTGAGTCTCTAAAGAGGGTTCAAAAAAAAATCCAGGTGATACAAGTCATACTACACACCATTGGCTTAATAATTAAAAATAGCATTACACTGTTTTCCCTCTACTATGGCTTACTTTTAAAAGCCAAAGTCATAGGGAAAAACTAAAGTTGTGATGAATTCTAAATATAAACACAATGGTGAATTGTTCCAGAGGTCTATGCCTTACCATTTATCATGTTTTAACATAGACTTTTCATTTTCTCAATTTACAAGGGTCACTCAAGCTTGTTTCTTCTGCACAGAGGGGACTAGAGCACCCCCTGGTGTTTGGGTGACATCACTGCTCTCTCTTCAGAGTACTACTCAGAAAGGGGTTTTTGTTTCCATGAAATGTTAGTATGAGAGAAATTTTGAAGTTGTAATCTCTGACAATCCTAAAGGCTGAACCCATCAGTTGTGTTCTGATCATCTTGATTTTAGGACACCATTGATCTATTAATTCCCTTCTGATCTCAAAATTCCAAATGGTTTTCTCCAAGTCTTTCCGTCTTCATCCAAAGCACCTAAACATTTATGGGTAGTCTTTAAGTAATAGACAGTCATCCACTTACTTTTGAAGAAGGGCTATTTGTAACTCCTTATGCTGTTCTGGGCCCTGGATAAGTATTTTTCAGGAATCACTATATTCAATCTTCACAACTAACTTATAAGGTTCTGTTATTATTTCAGCTTTTCTAATAATAAAGTTGACACTCTAAGAGGCTTAATAAATGTCCCAGGTTTTTACAACTAGTAAGTTGCAAAGGTGGGATTTGTAGCCAGGTCTATGTAACTTAATGAACTAGATAGCTTAACTGGTCTACTATAGGGTCTCATTCTTAAATGCTTTGTTTGTCCAGACTCTCATCAGTCCTCCCAGCACAGAAACATATATAGGAATCCTTTACATTCTGAGAATGACCATGTGGTCCTCTTAATTGAAATCAAAGTTCTAGCACTAAATAACACCTGGTTCTAGGCAAAATTATGAGGTAGATCAATTATTTAGGTCCCAAGAACCCTGAAATTTCAGTCTAATCTCACTTTATCACTTATTTTATTTCAACTTTTTTTCATATGCTTCAGGCCTGATGCTTTTTTTGTTGTTTTTTGATTTTTCTTTGTTTGTTTGTTTAGAGACAGGGTCTCCCCCTGTCACCCAGGCTGGAGTACATGGCATGATCATAGCTCATTGCAGCCTCAAACTTCAGGGCTCAAGAGGTCCTCGTGCCTCAGCCATCTGAGTAGCTAGGACTAGAGGCATGCGTCACTGCACCTGTTTTTTTTTTTTAAGAGATGTGGTCTGGCTATGTTGCACAGGCCTGATGCTCTTTTGAACATCATAGAATCCAGCAAGAATCTGCCTAAAGTTAATAAAATAAAAGAATTTTTGATTGTAAAATTCTCTTCAAGATAATCCAGGGTGTCTTAAAAGCCAAGGTCTAGAATGTTGCAGATAGTAGATGTTCATGAATTATTGTTGAACGAATAAATCATGCATGAATGTAATCTATTCACAGTACTATGTAAAACCTCAGAAAGTGTGTGTGTGTGTGTGTGTGTGTGTGTGTGTGTGTGTGATGAAATTTCTTGACTTTAATCAGATTCCATAACAGCTCTGGAACCCAAAAAGGCTAAACATCATCCTTCTATTTGCCTGAGGTCTAGATAACTCAGGTTGGGTTCCTTAATGCAGCTCATCCAGAACTCAGATTTTATTATTCACTAGTTTGTTTGAGTTTTGCATGTTAAGGTCTAACATTTATGTTTGTTAGTTTCCTCATACAGAAACCACTGAAGGTATTTGTCCGGAGCTGACCCTAAGAGTGATGTTGGAGCCCTCCTACCTGGCTGAGGAAGACCGAGGGATCCCTGGCATCAAGCTTAGTGCAGATCATCCAGAAACTTTTACTAAAGGAGGGATGAGATCTTCTGAATTGCCAAGCCAGTTAATTTTTAGAGAAAGGAAATTTCAAAAGATTGATATTAAGGTAGGGTGACCTATCAAGACCTATCAAGACTTGAGAAATAGTAAGTTATTGGAAGGATCTTTCAGATTGAATTGGATTGTACATGCTTGAAGAAAAACTTCCACCACTATTTAGGGAGTGTGTTCCTCATAATTCTATCCTTTTATGCTATACTTTTGTTCTCCTTTTAAACAGTGATGGATAGGATTTGTCTTCCAGTTTGAGTACAGAAAGTCTCTAGAGACCGTCTCTCTCATCCCAATGACCAGAAAAAACTATATAAATTACAGAACCACCATTTATCCTTTTTAAATCCAAAAAGAAGGGGTGCTGGGTTTTGCAAAACAGTTTTGCAAAACACTTTCCTCCAGCAAATACCCATTTCTGCTCCATATTTTTTCCACTTGTGCATGAAGTCCAATTCTGCTGAGATTCTGAAATATATTAATGCATTGAGTGATGCTATTTACTAGGAATAAGTAATAATTTTCACATCTCAAGTTAAAACACTTTAATTTGCCTCTTAAGAAGTGGTCTAGGATGGAAAATAACAAAAGCATTCCAAAGAGAAAGAATAATACACTAAGAGGCAGAGAATGTTTTGCTAAAATTTTAAAGAATGTTGGCTTTACATTTGTTCTTGGAAGTGAATCAGTAAGTGAATTTGTTCCTACATATACATTAAGCCTCCCCAAAATAAATAACTCTTTCCTGTTTCCACTATATAACTATTAAACGAATATTCAAAGGATATTAGTTTCAAGTACCAAAATTATCAACATGCCCAGGATACAACCAACTCTATCTGCCACAGAGATGGGAGAGATAATAGCTCATGAGGAGTACAGCGGGACAGAAGAGGCATGGGTTTAGATTCAAATATATCTCCATTTGTGCACTGCTCCTCCACTTACTGCCCATGTGATTTGGGACATGTTTGTTAACCTTTCTGAACATCTTTTTCCTTAAGTAAAAGAGTTTCTTTTCAATGTTTATGTGAGGATTGTGGGTCATTTCTGCAAACTCCAAGTACAGAACAGTTGCCTCATAAAAAGGTTAACTACCATGATTTTTAATATGTTCATATTTTCTTTTCTGAGTATTGACTATATTTGGGAAGAATGGTCACTTAAAATTAAATACTGAGGAGGGCTTCAAGATGGCTGACTAGAGGCATCTGGTACTTGCCTCTTCCATGGAGAGGAATCAACATAGACAGTAGATAATCACACTTTGAATAGATCATCTAAGAGAGAGCCCTGGAATTCAACAGAGAAGTGATGATGTAACAGAGGGAATGGCCTGGGGGGGAAAATGGCAAAAAGATGTTTTCTGTCTCTTTAAAACTTCCCCCACTCCTTTTGAGAACTGAAGCCTGCATCCCTGCCTCAGGCAGATGGGCAGCTGGTGGAGGTCACTGGCTTTGTGTTTGCAGAGATGGGTTAACTTTGCATAGTTAACCAACCATACTAGCCTAGAATTGACCCCCCCCCCCCCCCCCGCCCCTCGCCTTAACAGCTCTGTATTTCTGCTTATGTTCAGAATTTCAGTTTTGGATTTTGAGATGAGATCTACCTCTTTTCCTCCTTTGCCAGCAAAGTAATAAATGTCTCTTTCCTTCTTTTCAAACCACTTGTTCTTGTTCTTCTGATGTGGCCTCTAGGACAAGTGCTGAGCCTTCAATAACAATGGGAAGCACCAAAAAGCAAGGTAGGAGAGGAAAGCAAGCCAGTCCATCCTGCTGGGATCTGCTGGGAGTCAGAAGGGGCTCACTAACACAGGGAAAGAGTAAGTGAGAGACCCCCGCAATTCACAATCCCACAGCAGACTCCTACACTCCTAGCCTTGGGAGAGCCCCTCAAAAAAACAGCATGTGTACCTTGTAAGCATGTAAAAGAGTATGTATCAATAAAAAATTTTTTTAAATAAAATTAAATACTGAAATGTTATTATTGCTTACCTCTTTGGGGTGGGGTTTTAGATAATTTTAAGTTTTCATAAACTATTTAAATTTTAAATGAAAAGTATTACACAAAATTTTACATATTATGTACACACATACAATCAGAAGCAATTAACAAATTGATTTTGATTATGAAACAAAAAAATAAAATTAGATGAATATCAGGCTCTAGATCAAAATTATCCCAACACAGAATTTTGTTCTGGGTTAATCCAAGGTTTATTTTCAAGCAGCACCTGGTAGCCCAACAATCCTCCCATTGTTAAAAAATTTGCTATGTCATGTCCCTAAGACCCAAGGGCATGTACATCTGAGTTGATAGACCAATTATATTCCATTCATAGTGATTTCGAGAGGCTTCATAGTAATCCCAGTATTTTGGGGTGTGTTGAAGACATAACAGGCATAAATTGATGCTTCTCAATAGTTTCATGTTTTTTCAGGTTCTCAAAAGTTTTACTGTTAAAAGATGATGGCTAAGTCCCCCTACTGGGTATATATTCAAAGGAAAGGAAATCAGTAGGTTGAAGAGATATCAGCACTCCCATGCTAATTGCAGCACTATTCACAATAGCTGAGATACAGAATCAATGTAAGTGCCCATAAACAGATGAATGAATAAAGAAAATATGATATATATATTCAATGGAATACTATTTGGCCATATAAAGGAATAAAATTATGTCATTTACAGCAACATGGATGAACTTGGAGGACATTATGCTAAGTGAAATAGTCCAGGCACAGAAAGGCAAATACCACATGTTCTCACTCATGTGGAAGCTAAAACGTAATCTTTTAGAAGTAGAGAGCAGAATAGTGTTACTAGAGGCTTGAAACATTGAAAGAGTGGGCTGAGGATAACCAGAGGTTGGTTAACAGTTACAAAATTGTAGCTAGATAAGAAGATGTTCTAGTGTTCTCTAGCAGTGTAGGGTGACTATAATTAAAAACAATTTATTGTATATTTTCACATAGCTAAAAGAGCAGATTTTGAATGTTTCCAACACAAAGAAATGATAAATGTCTGAGGTGCTATATGTGCTAATTACCCTGGTTTGATCATTTACACATTGTATACATGTATCAAAATATCATACTCTACTCCATAACTATGTACAATTATTATGCATCAATTAAAAATCATAAAAGCAAAAAAAGGCTATTGCTTATGTAATATGTTTTTAATAAATGCTTGTTGCTCGTTGGATTTGCCATTTAGCTCCTTGACCTATATGAGCAAAATCCAACAATTTCCACTAATATTTATGAACTTGACTCCTATGTAAATATTCTCCACATACCTGAAAACATTCTCTAGGTAACTGAGAAAGAATAACAATCAGAAAAGATTATTATTGGTTGCCAGGGGTACATGAAGTATGTGGTATGGCCTGTTTCTAAGTCTGGAGGAATCTAGAGTAGGCTTATGCTTTTACATCTCCAGATTATCACTGTGAGAAGGCATGGGAGCAAATGACATAGAGAGATTCTGGTTCTAAAACAGCATCAATGACTTTCTGTTTAGAGCAGTTGGCAAAATAAAGTGAGATCCCTAATTTTTTTTAACTTTATACCACCCCCCCTTCAAATTCAGAATTTTGCAGATAGATAGGGTTCCAATTTATTATCCAGTCCACCTCGTAAGTCTTCATTTTAGCAATGAGGAAACTGACTCAGGAATTCATTACATACCTTGCTCAAGGTTAGCTGGGGAAAGCATTGGAACTTTGGCTTCCTGAATGGGCTTCTAGTCTCCTTCAATCAACACTGGGCTTCAAAGATCTGGGGAGTTCTCTGATTAAATTTTGATTTCTAAAAGGCTTCTCTAGCTGAATAATGCCAGCTGTGCTCTAAATGTCAAAAGAATGCCTTTACGTCACCGCTGATTTTGAAATTTATAAGAATAGATGGGACAGAGAGATACTACTGGAGTATGCCTGCCACATATGCTAAAAAAAGAAAAAAAAAGATTTTGATCTGAGTCTCCTTACTATTAATGCAATATTTTCTCCTCATCTCTCATTCTACAGTGAGTTGGGGCACATACTCTGTGAAATTATTTCCATTACAAAGTCAATAGAATACAAATATGAAGTATATTCCAGACAAGTACCCAAAGACTTGATGAAACCACTAGGCTTTACATCAATTAGTGATAATCTACTTTTAAAAGATCCAGAGATCAACGAAGCAGAATAAATAGCGCAGAAACAGACAGTGAGATATGTACGCTACTACTTGATAAATAATACATCAGTAAACTACAGGGAATGGATTATTTAACAAATGGAGCTTAAAATTTTGCTACTTAGGAAATTCAAAGTTTATATGCACCTTTACCATGTTAAAGAAGAGAATTCTTTCTGTGAAATAATATGGCTCAACAGGTTAAATGTAAAAATTAATGAGTGAAATGAACAAAACTACTTACTGCATTGTATTCTAGGTTAAGGGTAGAAATCAAAGTGCAATTTAACTTGTTAATTGATCTGTCAACTTTTCCACTTGAATATTTCCAAATCCTTTACATTTAAAAAATATGAAGACTTTATCAAACTAGCTCTTAGTCTTCACTTAAGCTCCATAATTTTGCTTGAAACATGCTAAACCAGCTATCTTTCAAACCTAAGTCTTTATTTCCACAGATGTAGAAAATACTCTGATTCTTCCTTTTTCTTACTCACCTGCCATTTTTATCCTCCTTTATCATTTCTTATCTTTTCCCATAATTTATTTTCATCAGAGTTTAATGATCTTTCCTCGCTCTTTTCATTCACACTCCTGTTTTGATTTTCTGCCAAGTTGCATCAACTATCTACTGTTTTTATATACTTTTATCCTTAAAAATATATTCATTTAGCCAGGTGTGTTGCCATGTGCTTCATTAATTCATTAAAAAAATGGAAGTACAAAAAGTTTTTAAGAGAATAGTAATCACACATAATTTTACATGTTAATCTTTTTCTATTAGCCATTTCCTTTTATGTGTGCTTGTATGTGTGTGCATGTGTATGTGTGTGGGTGGTGGTGAGGGTTTCCCAACCCTGAAAACCTCTCCACAAAGGTAACAGAAAGAAAACAGTTTCACTATTGAATAAGCATTAAACCAGAATGTGATATGCATTAGAGGCAATCTGCTGAGAGATTGAAAAGACAGAAAGAAATCTAACCTTTTTGCATAGCCAAACAGATACAACCCATTCCATACATGTTTTCAAGATAAACAACGCCTGGTTCTCAAATAAGAGAACTTAGCACCATTTGTCACACGGAGTTCATCCTAAATTTGCCAGGTAAATGATGTGACCGTCTATGTTAGCTAATTGACTTTATCCAGAGGAGAAACAAATTTCTCATGTCTTTATGACAGGAGGTTGTTTTGCAAGTTGGAGCAGATGCCCACTGAAGTTAGGCTCCTACCCTTCCTCAAAAGCTGGGAGATAGGGGTGCTATCCCCCTTGATATTTACATTTCAAAGAGAGGAGAAAGCACTTACAGTTACAATTAAAGTTAATGCTCTAAGAAGGAGAAATCTCTCTCCTCACTTTGAACAGGGAAAATTAGGCCTTTTATTTTTAATTTGCATTTATCCTTTCACCTGTAAAGTAAACCCAAAATATTTCACTCCAAAATACGCTTCTTTGACACATTTCAAGATGGCTATTCACGGGGCCTACAGACAGGAATAGCCCAGCAAAGCTGCCTTTTGTGGAGGGAATTTGCATCTGTACAGGAAATAGAGGGAGTAAACAGCAGATGCAAATACGTTTTCTCTGAAGCCCCTTGTTTGGATCTAGGAAAGATTAACTCACAAGAGAGACATTCTGACACTTTTGAAGGTCTGACAAGAAACATTACCACATGCTGCTCTCTGTTCTCTCTGAGAGCTGCAACCTGTGAGGTTTCATCTGCATAACAAGACTGCCTTTGCCCCCTGTGTTCCTTCTCTCCCTCCCATAACCTGTCTTTCTAACCTCCAAGCCCTGCTTCTTTCTGTAACTGCAGGATGGTATAAAAGCCTCAACCCTATGGCCCTTTCTTTGAGTTTTCATATTTTGTATGACTCCCATGCACACATACACATGTCAATAAATTTGTATGCCTTTTTTTTTTCTGTTAATCTATTATCAGTTTGTTTTACTAGCATGCTCAAATTATGGAACCTTTATGATTTTGGCCTAAAAGGAAGAGCCTGAGGCACAGAATATGATTTAAAGAGTTTACTTGAGCCAAAGTGAGGACAGCTGTCTGAAGACTCAGACCGAAGTAACCTTGGATATGAACTCCGACTGGCCTCTTTGACAGGCAGCCTTTTAAAGACAAAAAGAAGGAGAACAAAGAATGGGTTGATACAAAGCTGTTTGTCAAGAATTCTCATTGGTTAACAAAAATAAAGTTGCTTAGTGATTGGCTACACATTGTTAAGCTATAGGATTTGGGTTATAGTGTCAGATGTGGTATTTATAGCTACTTATGGTGATAGCAAGCAGTTTCAAGAGATGAATACATAGCTCAAGAAGGGAAGTAGAACATGATTGCTGTCTGTCTGTCTGCTCAGATAGATTGCTCTCTGGCAAAATGTCTGCTGTCATTTTGATGCCTCTCTTGGGCTGATAATGTGAAAGGGCCCACATTCCACAGACACAAGTTTTTTTTTCTTTCCTCAAGGGGAAAAATTTAAACTTTCCTATACCTGTCATTGTTTAGTAGGAAACACATGTTCTTTTTTTTTTTTTAATCTCATTTAAAACACAAAAGCATCTTTTAAACTGTGTCTACATTTCATGAAACAAGTCTATTTGAAAGAAAAAATTTCCCTTTAAGTTTTTAAAACTCTACTGTGTGCCTAGAGTTGATCCACGATGGTTCTAGATTCTTTGGCCATCTTCCCACTGAGAAGTAGGGTTTATTTTCCCTCTCCTTGACCTGGGGCTGATTTTGACCAATTGCATACAGCAAAAGTGACACCAGGCCTGCTCAAAGGATCGGTGGTTCCCCCCACGTCCCCCCCCCTTGGATTGTGAGGGCCCTGAGTCACACTGCCAGATGTCTGACTGTCTTGCTGAAAAGACAAGGTGAAAAGGCCCTAAATCCACATACAGAGGGAGAAGAGCCCACTTGAATCCAGATGTTTAGACATCATTGCCAAGATGCCAGGCAGTGAAGGAAATTGTTGACCTTTTAGACCACAGCTACCAGCTGAAGTGGATGCCGCAGGCCACCTGAGCCCTGCCTAAATTCCTCAACCATGAAATCAGGATACATAAAATGCTTCTTATTTTAAGTCGCCAAGTTTTAGGATATTCTGTTATACTGCAAGTAGTAATCAGAGCAGGGCCCAATGCCGAATCATTTTTTTCTCTCTTTATTCTTCCTTTGACGGAAGTAAAAGAGCTCATATGAGGTTCAGTGTGGGATTGTGGTTGAATTGTGAAGGTAGGCTTCATTTTTCTCAGAGAGTTTCTCAGCTTTAAGCTGGAGGGCAGTTTGATTTCTAAAGCATTTTTTTTTTACTTTAGTATATAATAAAGTACATTTCCTTCTTCAAAGAGGTTCTCCATATAGCTATGAAAATATTTCTACTTTCAAAAAAAGTTTAAAAGCAACATAGGAAAAGTAACCCAATTCAGGAGAAAACAAAGAAGAGAAAAGATTAATTTGTGATGCTCATACAAGTATATTCTTACTACGTTGCAGACAAAGCAAAGCAAAAAGTCTTCAACCAACCATGGATCTCCTTACCTCTCATAACAGTTTTCACAGGTCAACTGCAAAACGCAGAGGTCAGCAAAGGTAGAAGCAACCCCTAGCCACAAAGTTAATGATTATAAGGGCTGATGGATAAGGAGGAGCATAAGGTATTGGGAAAAAAACAAGCAAGGGAGAAAACCAAGCAAGTAAGAAAAAGCTGAGTGTAGAGATGGGTTGTTTTTGTTTGTTTTATGCCTGCATTACTGAAGGTTATTCTACCTTTTATAAGAGTAAAACAAGAAATGCCAATTACTATTTTTTAACCCATTGTTAAGGAACATTGTATAAATTCTTTCCTGAATCAGGAAAATGCTCAGTTCTGATGTTTTCTCTTTTTATAAAAGATTCTTTCTGTTTCCAATATTTTCATATGCATTTTATTGGCACTGGAAAAACAGAAAAAGGGGCAGACAGTGAGTTTGGCAAGGTGCAATTAGCAACTAATAAACTATAGCTCCTCCTCCAAAGAAGAGCTCCATATAGCTATAAAGACGTAGCTACCCCTAGGTCTATATAGATAGGTAAATGAGGGGACTTACAATCATGGGTGCTTTGAAGGACAAGAAGGGAGCCCACAGGGCAATAATGTAGACTAAGTGCTCTTCCCACAAGGGAGTGTGAGGCAGTTGACACACTTCTGTCTCACAGCAGGACTGGGCTAACACAGTGTGGTCTGGCACAGGGGAAGCTGGGTGGGTACAGCCAGGAGGAGTAAGGATAGCAAAGTCAGGGTTTCAACCACCCCTGACAATAAAGGACAATGAGGGCATTGCAGACGATCAGAGGTCTGGAAGAAAGGATTTCTGGATGGTAAAGAAATGACATGGAGTCTGACAAGACCAGAATATGGGCACTGTGTAGCCTATGGCAGATGATCAGAGGAAAGAAATCAGAGGCTAGATCATTAAGTATTTTTTATTTGTTTTGTTTTTTTGCTATACTCAAGATAGTGAACTTACCTATAGGACTGGGAAAGTAGTAGTTCTGAACTTGCGTATCAACTTTGCCATATTTACAATATTAATAGTTACCTTCATTTTTACAGTTGTCGAGTCCGATTTGGTGTTCTCTTTCATGATTCTAGGATCTCTTTCTCTGTGGAAGTCAAGTTGTCATAATTAGCAACAGCCAACCTCTACCGCAGTCCTGGGAAGCAACCTCTGCACGCCCAATTCTTCAGCATTCTCAGTCTCAGGTCTAGGACTCTTTGGGGCCCCCAAGATAAGGAGGAACCCAGTGGACAAATAAGTCTCCCATGGTTTTTCTGGTCCCAAGGTTATCCCCCTAAAACTACACAAGTGGACAAATGCTTCCTCCTTCCATGACTATTTGTGAAGCAGGGAGAGCCTGTGTTTTTCTCCTGCCCCTCTCACCCCCAGCAAAGCTTTAAGCCTGGCCTCAGGCCTCTACAGCAACGGGTGCTTGCTTCTCCTTACACTTGCAGTTGAACATAGTACTTCTCTTTCCTCCCGGAAGGTGGCAGCGCTTCTGAGAAAGCCTCCAGGCTGGGCCCGTGGGCTGGGCCCCAGCTGCTGCTGTGGTTTGCTCCAGCAGTTGGGTCAGAGTCGGGAGGAGGGTGTTGCAGGGACGCTGATTAGATCCTTCTCTAGGGCAAGGAAGGAGGCCCAGTGAATTGAAATAGAAGGCCTACAATGGAGTCTAAAAAATAGAATGTTACTCCAAAGGAGAAGGTAATAGATGTCAGGAGCTAAAAGCAGTAAATTATCTAGAGGTTGCAAGGGGAAATGAGAAGGGCATTAAAATGTAGCGAAGATGGATGATGAGGTCACTCTAGGGTTCAGGAAGAAAGAGTGCTGTGACCAGTGTGCCCCAGGGAAGACCTGGAGGTACAGTCTCCCCTAGTTCAAGGTAATTAAGCGAGAACAGAGACTCACTGTTCTCATTGAATATTTAATTCATAGACTTTTTGAAAGATTAATGAGGAAAAGAAAGAAAAACACCAAAAACATGGCAGGCATGTGGTAAGGCTACATTTCTCACTCTTGTCTCTTACTATTGGATTGCAAATTCTTTGAAAGCAAAACCTGTGTTATCCACCCCTGTATTCCTTGTACTTACATTAATATAGCTTAATAACCGTTTTTTGTAATGCATGAGGGAGTTGTTTTGGATACAGAATCATCAGAAGGGTATTCATGGTGTAGCTAGCAAGCAGTATAGCATGAAAAGAAAAAAGATATTATTTTATTTTGCTTGAAAAAGTAGATAGAATAGCCAAGAATGATATATAATTTAGTATTGCCCAATATTGTGCTAAGGACTTTTACATGTATTGACTCAGTTAGTCCTGACAGCAACCCTAAGACTCAGACCCTATTGTGATTCCCGTTTTACACAGGAGGACCACGAAGCAAAAGGAGGCAAAGTAACCTACCTAAGACCACAGTGTTACATGCGGCAGAGCTGGGATTTGAACACAGCTGTCTGACTTCATACCTGACTTCATGCCTCCTATCCACTACGACATAATGCTTCTGCCTGTGATAATAGTATGTTGATCTGAGACATGAATGTTTTGGCAAGGTTAAAACATTTTAGAAAATGTGATGGGCATCTCACTTAACTGATTTTCCCATGTGAAAAGAAATGATTGTCAAAAGTTAATAGCTTTGAGTAATCATCTTATTTCTTTTCTTAATGTTTTTTTTTAAATGGAATCTTCAACATACCAAGGCATACTGCAATTTTTGAGCAGTCAGTGAGGTAAACATTGAGTATTATCTAAAAGCTTTACTCGTTTGAGCAAATTCTTAAAAACTCATTCAAAAGAGAAGGCCTCTAGAACAGAACATTTCCAAAATATCTAGAAATATTGGTGGATGCTGTAAATAATGTTAGTAATTAAAGATTTGACAAATGGATTAGAAAATAAATGTAAAGTATTTTAAATGTATATCCTAAAGCAGCTATGTAAATCTTACTAAGAAAAAAAGATACATGCATATTAATTTTTTGCTTTATATATTAATAGTAAAAGTATAAAACTACATCTATCTTTCCCTTAATTTACTGGAATAACCATTTCCCAGGACTATATAATTGATCATAAAATAACTGGTTAGTAAGACTCACAATACCTGATGTGGAGAAAATATTATTTTAATATTTTATTCTACATTTTTTCTTATTTTATTCATGTGTATATTTTACATACAACTCCAAGAAATTTTAAGGAAGAATGTTATAAATGTTATAAAAGGGGAAGTGACCCAGTATTTATTCTCCATAGCATTGGGCTAGTTGCTTCATAGTTTGTGTACGACGTCCTTCCTGTAACAATGGTATTATCTTAATTTTACAATCTAGTGCGTTAAGGCTGAAGGCCCAATAAGCTTTCCTAAATTCATATACTGATCGGTGGTGGATATGAGATGGTTCTCTTATTTGACTCTTTCAAAAGCTGGTTCTCTTTGTATTATACATATTGCCTTTTTTGTGCAACATGCTTAATGTTCTAAATTCACTAACAAAAAAATCTTAGATCTTATGCCCTATTATCCCTATCTGGTAATTGGAAGATAATAGGTGAGAAAATTGAGATACAATGGATTCTATAGTTTGCCGCAGTCATGAAGCCAGCTATCTACGAGGTGAGGACTTAACCCCATGTCCTCTACTTCCCTGTGTTCTTTCCGTCGCATGATGTTGTTTTTCCATGAAATTACATTATAAAAACCTACTGTTGCAGGTAATTTGTCACCAATTGAATTATGTCCTAATTCCCACTGTATCTCTTTCACAATATTAAAGGAGGTATTTGGTATGTGAATTATTCTAGGTTTTGGATACCAACTTTATAATTGCTGTTATCTCAGTCATACAATATTATACTTCTGATAAAAGTTCTGTTGAAGATTATAAGATAATTTTCCCTTCCTGTTGGTTATTGCATGCTAAGGCATTTGGAACCTTACAGGTAATGGTAATGGGGTGTCCTTACAAGTGTTATGGGCTGGCCACGTTGGGACCTGACTCTCATTTTAGAAAGAACTAACATAAACGTAGGGGCAACAGCTGGAGGAAAAAGATTCCGCAGACAACGACCCAAGTCTAGAAGGCTTTTCAACTCAGTAAGTAAGAGATGAGATGACGGTAAAAGTGGAAAAGTAGAGACAGATTTCAGAGATACTCAAGATGATGCCATAAGGAAAACAAGCAATTTTATCATTCCATTTTAGGGAAAAGAGGAGGAAGATAAATTGAATTTGGGACATTCAAGGGAGCTTTCTAAATAAAGGAGTGGTTAATCAGAGACTGGTATTTAGAAGATTGGCCCTCTGGATTTCTTCTCCAAGGTACTCAGTTAGTTTTTCTTTATCTTTGTTCTTATGAATGTTTGGACCAATGGGGCAAAATTGCCTAAGATGAATTAGCACTTAGGTATGGGAAAAATCACCGTATGGAAAAAATAAAACAACTAACAGTTTCCCAATTAACAGTAGCTCAGCATGTCATTTTCACATACAAAGATCAGTTTATAAAGTAGACACTGCTGAAAAAATTCACTTTCCCTGAAGAGAAAGAGCATGAACTATGTGGCCAGACAGCCCTTATTTTTTCTCCCGATTTTTCTGGATAACCAATGAGCTGTTCTGAGGTTCCTCATTATCAGTCTCATATAACATTTAATAACATAATTCTTATAAAGCAATAGAGGTGCTGGTATATAATACATGCCCCTAAAACATTAGCCACTACTATTGATAAGGAAAACTCCCATTTATTGCTTGGCACAGCGGCCGCCTGAGACCCCCACCCCTCACGGAGGACTCACATTAGCATGTCACTAACCTAACACCTGGTACATTAACATATCACTGACCTAGCATTTGGCACATCAGCATAACACTAATCCTATTGCCTAGTGCAGACACTAAACTTATTACCTGGCCTTATTACCTGGTGGGCATTGTCACCTGAGACCCCCCTCCCCTTGGATCACCCCAACTTAATAAAAGTGGGAAGAATTGGGTAGACGGGGCTCAGAATTTGGTGGCGAGACCCCTCTGAGCCCGCCAGCGAATAAACATTGATTCTCCGACTCTCCGTGTGCCGGCCGGTTTGTCCTCGGGACCACTCACTGTAACACTTGCCGTAACATTATTAATTAATATTATTTCTCAGAAGTAGAAATACATATCTAGCTATGAGAGGTTTTGAAAACATGGCTAATAATATTACAAACATAATATTTATAATATATAGATTTGTTGATATCTACAGTACTATTTTAAATTATAAATATATTATCTATATCAAATATCGGTATATAAATCCAATGATTATAAAGTATATTGTTAAATTATAGAGATTATTATATATTCTCAAAACTAATGCTGAATTTATGTTTAAAATGTGTCTTTGGCATTCTTTTTAAATTTGGAAAACCAAAAATGTTAGGTTTGTAAAAACTTTTTTACAAGTTAATAAAACAAGAAAAAAAGGAGAATAATGAAAGACTGTCAAGGTACAATTTATGAATACAAAAGGTACAATTTATTAATACAAAAGTCATAAAGTAAATAACACACAGTAATTTAAGCTAAACAAATGTAAATACAAACTTTCAAATTTCATTCAGTTTTATCAAATTTGGAGGAAACAAAGATACAGTATTTTTAGACTTTAGTAAAACTGAACAATTATGAAACAAGTAGGAAATTTGTCTTTCACAGAATTGAAATGAAAATTTTGACTTAGGTATCCATATAGGAACATATGAAGTTCTCAGAGGAGAAATTTCTTTTTTGTTTTTTTGGTAAGCAAATAAAAACTAGACATATTATATTTTCTGCCCCATTATTTATATTGGTAAAAGCCCAAAGTCTGTACTCAAATACTCATTAAAATATTCCCATACATATATGATTTCTTTTCAAAATACATCCTTCTTCTCCAACAACAAAAATTTAAGAGGAAAAAAAATTGTACTTTCTAGAAATCATTACTGTTTCTTGGACCATACTTTTATCTTTCTTTTTAGTATAAGCCTTGGCAAAGTAGTTTGAATGCAAAGCCCCTTGACAAAATATCTGCTTTTGAAAAATGTTAATTTAATATACAAGAAAAGGAAGTCCTCTGAGGGAAGAGGATAAAGGAGTTAGTATTTCTAACTCCTAGGCTAAAAAAGGGGATATCAGAAGGCAGTTTAGTTTACTTTACACTGCTGATTAAAGCCTTCAATTTAACCTTCATTATAAATGGAGGGCACTAATCCCTAAGCTGTTTTTAAACAATTAATATTAACGTTCTTCAATCCTACCCCTGATTTCCCTGAAAAGCAATAGTTGAGTTCTATGTAGTCAGTGTAATAGATCAGTATTTCATTTTAAATAAAACCATATAAGCACGTCTCTATGTGAGAGATAAACGTCACACTCATCTACATACATAATGCTATATCCTAGAGAAACTACAGTTGTAAAATAATACAGTCTTTAACAATGTTGTTTCGAAGGAACTGATTAAAATAGTAGATGCATGAATCATTTTAAAAAACAAATTACCATACCTCCTAGAGCAATCAAAGCAGTGTGTTTAATATCTCATTCTACTGAAATAGCTTATAGAATCATAAATAGCTGATGCACAGTTCCTGTAATTAATGTTAGGCAGTCAAGAATGGCAAATCAATGTTTCTTTGAGTTCCATTTTTAGATAACAATGGACATTTTAGTCATTTGTATGGCTTTACAGATACAGTTTAAAAACATACACAATTACACGTACTGACTTCTGGAGTATACGCTCGGTGACTTCTTGTCCATGTGATAACTTTTTTGGGTTGTGCGATGGGAAGGTATGGAGTATCTGTATCTACTGCTCTTTTGACTGCAACAAAAAACACAACAAAACAGTGCCCCTCCAGCAATCAGCACCAGTGCCGTGGTCCAGCCTATATAGAGGGCTTCTCCAAGCTCACGTTTCTGGGCAACATTCACTATTGGGTTGTAGAAATCTCTGATGATGGAATTGGCAACCCAGCTCACAGGGATGAGCACCACAATGCCTGTGATGATGAACATGATTCCAGCCGTTAGCAGGATGTGACCCTTTACCTTGTCATTGTCCCCAGTGCACCTGGTACACTTCATGCCAAGGACGGCCGTCATGAAAGCCAAGAAGGACAGCACAGAAGCAGCACACATCAGTCCTCTGGATGCCTGGAGGTCCGGAGAAAGAGCCAGCAGGGAATCATAGATTTTGCACTGCATCCTGATGTTAACATGCCTCACGCAATTCATCCACAGTCCTTCCCAGATGGTTTCAAAAACCACAATGTTGCTTCCGATGAAGGCAGACACTCTCCACTGAGGCATTATGGTGACAGCCACTGTGCCCACCATGCCAACACCACCAAGCACCAGTCCAGCCATTTGCAAGGCGTAGCTTGCCATTATCTCCAGGGTATCCGACTGGACTCCTGAGCTGGCCGGGCTGCTCGGAAGCAAAGTTCTCTGTGCCCCAGGAGAGAACAGTTTTTCCTGTAGTAATAAACTCAGAACTCGGTGGTTTTTCAAATAAGAGCTGCTTGGCTACTTCTAGCTAGATAAAATCCAGTGTTGACTGGCTGAGATGCGCCCCCCTACAGACTGTAGCAGGTAAAACTTACAAATCAGGTGTGGCAACTTTCTCAGCCAATGACCGGGGGATGGTAATCCAGGTGTGTCTAAACCAGCGCTTGGATACTTGGAATGGCTGGACCTTCATATAAACATTCTTTGTGCTTCTCAGTTTTCCAAGAAGACAGCAGTATGTTTACCTGGAGGTGTAATTAGGAATGTTTGCACAATCATCAAGAATGGAGCCAATCCCTTGCAAAGTGAAAGGTGCACCTTGTACAGGCAGTTCTGAAACTCTTAGTAAGAGCTGCTGCGGCCAAGGGATGAAATAAAATATCTGCCTAAGAAATCTCCAACGACTGTCAAAATGCCAAAGTGAAAGGAGAGTAGGGGATTGAAAGATTACTCTTAGCTGGGAAACCACCTTCTTTGGTACACATGTGATCCAGGTGGTTGATTGAATTTGTCTACAACTTCAAAGCAAGCTCTACCAGGGTGAAATCAGGGAACAGATCATGCCAAAGGCCAAAAAAAAAAAAAAAAAAAAAAAAAGGCTAAAGTAGTTGAATACACAAGACTGTCCTTCTCCTTGGCACCAAAAACATGTTGTTTTCTTTTAAGCTAGGAAAACTAGCTGTTGGTTTTCTTCTGATCATCTTGATTTATAAGAAAAAAAAATGCCAAAAGTAAGAAAACCCAGATGATTTTCTTATGTAGCAAGCACTATATCATTTAAGTAATGAAGTGATCAACAGCTTGCTGGCTTGCTAGCTTATTTTGTGGCTTTATCCTTGCTGCTCTGTCTTCCTAGGCTAAAGGAACTAGAATTGCGCAGGTGGTACGAGAGTATTGGGTCTATGCAAATGGGCGATATTTCTAAATAAAATATTTATAAGACAAGGGAACTACATTCATTAACTATATTATATTAGGTGTCGATCAAATGTCTCTTCCATACCTTTTAATACTATGTCTTCAGGAGGACTTAGAAACCCCTAAATGCAAGGCCATTTGAACTGTGTCTTCCCAAAATAATGATGATGATAACAGTGCTGTTAAAATAAACATAAGTGTTGATTTGGGAAGACTCCACTGGCAATTTACTTCCTGAGCTCGCTGTCCCATCTTTCTAAACTTCAAGCTGTACATTATTTTCTTTTCATCTTAACATCATAAAAATGATATTTTCTTTACAATTTTGCTTCCTTTCTGCTTTCTTGTGCTACCTTATATGTAAATACGGGAGAAAGTGTTTCCTGCCCGCTTATTAAACTCTGACAGTTTAATGGTTAAAAAAATCTGAGTCATTTGTAGGGATTATGGAAAAAACTTATGTATGGCAGGGATGGGGAGAGGAAGATGATAAACTGTCTTTAAAACAGAGAGAGAATGTATAGTAGCCTGAGCATTTTTACAAATTAAAATCTGTGTGTTGTAATTTTATTAAACTAGACATAATAAATGTAAGACAAAAATTGATATTTATAGTAATTTCCTTATTTGTTGACCTCGTAAGGGCTAAACTGCAGGGTATCCTTTATGCTGATGTAGAAAATACGTAGCATTTTCTTTGTTAGGTTTGTGTCAGATGCAAACTGGTGGTGGAGAGGCAAACAAATTAATCTCAAGGAAATAATCTGCAATGCACAAAAGGAGAGATGAAATTTAAAGAGCAGATACTTTAAATTTTTAGTTGTCAAACTGGGAAAAGGGAATGATTAACAGAATTAGAAAATGAAAAACGAATGACATGCTGGTTAAGATAATGACAAACTAAACAAAAACATATTTTTAGGGATGTCAGGGCATATATTAATCCATCAAAATTTCTTTTCCAAATTCCTGTGTGACGTATTTCTTAGGAGCTCTGTTGCAATATTGTTGAACAGTCACATCAAAACAGGAAAACACGAGGCAGAAACTGGTATCTATGTAGCCGAGTGCCTCAGCTTTCGTACGTGCTGCCTCCCAGGTGCGCAGTGAGGTGTCTCTCGGCTTTGTGTATTACCAAACCTCTCTTCCCTTAATCATTGAACTTTAGCAGGAATTTATTTCACACAAAAAATATTTTCCTCATTTCAAAAATGTTAGGCACTTTACTCCTGAGATTGTGCTAGCCAAGAGATTAGGATCTGAGTAAGAAATTAACCCTAGGTTCACATTAGAATAATTGTAGTGTTAACTGTCTCAGTAGGAATGAGCTCTCCCAGGGCATCCAGGTAGGTTTCTTATCGGACAATGATCCAGTTAACCCCATGATATTTTAAAATAACTGTGCCCTATGGCCGGGCACGGTGGCTCTCGCCTGTAATCCTAGCACTCTGGGAGGCCGAGGTGGGAGAATTCTTGAGGTCAGGATTTTAAGACCAGCCTGAGCAAGCTCGAGACCCGTCTCTACTCAAAATAGAAGAAAATTAGCCCAGTGTGGTGGCGCATGCCTGTAGTCCCAGCTACTCGGGAGGCTGAGGCAGGAGGATTACTTGAGCCCAGGAGTTTGAGGTTGCTGTGAGCTAGGCTGATGCCATGGCACTGTAGCCCAGGTGACAGAGCAGGACTCTGTCTCAAGAAAAACAAAACAAAACAAAAAAACATGCCCTAAAAGAAAAAGGAAATGAAAGACAGAAAAAAGTGGTAATGTCAAGTTTGCCAGAGATAGAAAGGCCTAAAATCAGAGATAAAAAGTAAACTGTTTACCTACTTTTCTGTCCTACTGAGATGATTTATTTTGCTACAAAATTCAAGTAGCAGTGATAAAGATTTATCAATTAATAATTTTATTTTACTGTTTTTTAACTTGGAACTATGAAATAAACTACATAGATTATCCTATAATTTGTACTTCCATTTCTAGTAAGAATCAAAATACTACCAAGAACCCAAAAAAGAAATGAGTACTCATGGTGAACCCCTGTGTCCCCTCCTTTGGGGTATCCTTTTTGTCTACATTATCAGAAGGCACAATTTAAGCTTAGCAATTAAATTTACTAAATTAAATTGAGCCCTGATAACCACATAACATATGCAAATGATTTCTCTTCATAAATGATAACACAATTCACTATCAGATTCTCTTTGTTTTTGTCACCATGTTCTTATATCCATTAATCTTAAACCTAACTCAACAATTCGGTCTTGGATTTCTATTAATTCTTATCACTGTTTGAAATAATTTTTGCTTTTGCTTATCCAGTAATTGCCAATTTCTATTGTTTTTTGGATTTGCTTTTGTATTTTTCTGTTGTGTTGACACTTTTCCCAAACTGTGTTTATTTTTAATTATCTTTCACTGTTAATTAACCAAACTTGGCTGACCATCTTGTCCTGAGAAAATAAGTGAACATATCAATAGATCTCTTTGTTTGTTGTTCCTGAAATAATGTTGTGCATTGCTACATGTTCTCTCGAACCACTGCCCTGTGTGTCCTTCACGATGGCCGGCTGTGCCTAATGCTCTCTGTCTGCAAAGTGTCCTGTACCCATCAGTGGCCCTCTTATTTTCCAACTCTCTGTGATCTTTTTTCAATTTCTCTGCTTAAAAATGAACTCCTTTCTGTATATAAATTATCTATTTTCTTAGCCAGTTCAGGCGGTTTTAACAAAATACCATAGACCGGGGAGCTTAAACAACAGAAATTTATTTCTCACTGTTCTGGAGGCTGGGAAGGCTGAGATCAGGGTGTCAGTATGGTTGGGTTCTGTAGGGGTCTGCTTTCTAATTTATTGAGGCTGTCTCTATACCGTGTCTTCGCATGGCAGGGAGAGAAAACCAACTCCAGCCTCTTTCTCTTTCTATAAGGACACTAATACTAGCGTGGAGCTCCACTCTGATGACCTCATCTAAACCTCCCAAAGTTTAGCCGCCAAGGGCCCCCACCTCCAAACACCATCACCTTGGGGGTTAAGGTTTCAACATGAGTTTTCTGGGGAAATATGTGGTCCATAACATCTAGCTACTATCAAATCCAAGAAATTATATTTACATAATTCTGAACAGTCTATTCTTATTGCCTCAGGAATTCACTCATATTATATCGCCTGTAAATATATCTCTTTTTTCCAGGAAAAAAGAAAATGGTGAACATGAATAAAAAATAGACAATGGGAATAGTGATTATTTTTTACATGTTTTTACCTTTCTTCTACTTTTCACTGCATTTTTAAAAATTAAAATCTGAATGTGGAGTGAATTCTGATATATTTTGGAAGACAGATCTGGGTGCTTTACTGAGTGAGATATATTTGATATCTTCACTAAAGAACTGGAAATTCAGAGATATAATTGAAAAAAAAACCATATGCTGTGAGATTTTTTTCTACAAATTAATGAGTAATTTTAATGGAGATAATTGACATGAACCACACTAATGCTAATGATTTCAAAAAAAAAATTTTGTATGTGTCTCTTTCCAATTTTATTATTTTTTAATATTTTTTTATTTCAGAATATTATAAGGGTACAAATGCATTGGTTATATAAATTGCTTTGATATCATTTGAGTCAAAGTTATAAGTGTGTCCATCACCTAGATAGTGTACATTGTACCTGTTAGGTGTGAATTTACCCATCCCCTCTCCCACCTGCTGGATTTCCCATGAATGTTATTTCCATATGTGCACGTAAGTGTTGATCGATTATTTCCAATTTAATGGTGAGTAAATGTGGTGTTTGTTTTTCCATTCTTTTGCTACCTCGCTTAGAAGAATGGTCTCCAGTTCTATATAGGTTCATACAAGAGGTATTAGTTCACCATTGTTTTATGGCTGAGTAGTATTCCATGATATAAATATACCACATTTTATTAATCCATTCATGCATTGATGGGCACTTGGGATGTTTCCACTTCTTTGCAATTGTGAATTATGCTGCTATAAACATTCTGGTGTCTTTTTAATAAAATGTCTTCTTTTCCTTTGGGTAAATACCTGGTAGTGGGATTGCTGAATCAAATAGTAGTTCTACTTTTAGTTCTTTGCGGTATCTCCCTACTACTTTCCATAGAAGTT